>NW_007021904.1:0-9637 GCF_000164805.1 Carlito syrichta
GCTTTTGATAAAATCCAACATCCCTTCTTGATAAACACCTAGGTATAGAAGGAACAAACCTCAAAATAGTGAGTACCATTACAACAAATCCACAGCTAACATATTGCAAAAATTGACAGAAATTAGAATCTTTTCCCCTGAAAACGGGACAAGACAATGCTGCCCACTTTCATCCCTTTTGTTCAATATTGTGTTGGAAGTCCTAGCTCAGGCAATTAGACAAGAGAAGGAAATCAGACGTATCCAAATACAAAAAGTGGAAGTCACGTTGTCCCTCTTTGCTGATGATATGATCCTATATCTTGACAATCCAAGAGAATATGTCAAAAACTTGCTTGCACTGATAAAGGACTTTGGTAAAGTCTCAGGGTACAGGATAAAAGTGCAAAAGACAGTTGAATTCCTCTACACCAACAACAAGCAGGCAGAGATTCAAAAAAAACCCCCCAAAACAAAAAACAATCCCATGCACAATAGCCACCAAAAAAATAAAATACCTAGGCATCTTCCTAACAGAGAAGTGAAAGACCTTACAGTGAAATTTACATAACACTGTTTAAAGAAATTCAAGACACAAACAAATGGAAAAATAATCTATGCTCATTGATAAAAGTATCAACATTGTTAAGATGTCCATCCTACCAAAGGCAATCTACAGATTCAATGCAATACCCATTAAGTTACCAACATCATTCTTCTCAGATCTGAAAATGACAATACTGAAATTCATATGGATACATAAACAACCACGAATAGCCAAAACAATCCTTAGCTAAAGAAACAAAGCAGGAGGTATCACACTTCCAGGCTTCAAACTTTACTATAAGGCTACAATAATCAAGACAGTCTGGTATTGGTACAAGAATAGGCACGTAAACCAATGGAACAGGATAGAGATTCTTGAAGCAAAACCTCAATTCCTCAACAAACTCATCTTTGACAAAGTCTCCAACAACAACCACTGTGGAGAGAATAATCTGTTCAGTAAATAGTGCTGGGAAAACTGGCTGACCACATGCAGAAGATTGAAATAGGACCCTTACCACTCTCCATACACAAAAATTAACTCTAAATGGATCAAAGATCTAAATGTAAAACCTTCAACTATAAGAATCTCAGAAAATGAAGGAGACACCCTTATGGATATTGGAACTGGGAACCAATTCCTATTCAGAACCCTAAAGGCCAATACCTTAAGAAATAAGATAGACAGGAGGGACCTCATCAAATTAACAAGCTTCTGCAACACAAAAGAAACCATCAAGAGAGCAGGGAGACAGCCCACAGAATTGGAAAAAATATTTGCCAAGTGTTTATATGGGAAAGGCCTGACATCTGGGATCTACAAGGAACTCAAATGCACCAAAAGGAAAATAGCAAACAACTCCTTTACAAAGTGGACAAAAGAAATGAATAGACACTTCTCAAAAGAAGGTATACAGGCAGCTAACAGACACATGAAAAAGTCCTCAACCTCATTCATCCACAGAGAAATGCAAATCAAAACAACATTGAGATACCCTGTAAGAATGACTATCATTAATAAAACAAACAATAACAGATACTGGTGAGGATGTGGAGAAAAAGGAATGCTTCTAGACTGCTAGAGGGAATGCAAACTAGTGCAACCTCTTTGGAAGACAATGCAGTGGTATCTGAAAGAACTAGAAATTGAGCTTCCATATGATCCAGCTATTCCCCTCTTGGAAATATACCCAGAGGAACTTAAATCATTCTACAAAAAAAGATACCTCCACAGGTTTATTTGTTGCAGCTCCATTCACAATAGCAAAAACATGGAACCAACCATGTTGCCCATCGAAGCTGGACTGTGTGGAGGTTCAGCCCCTGCCAGGTCGTGAGGTTTCCTGAAGGAAAGACGGATAGGCGAAAGACAAAAACATTATACTCGGACAATTGCTTCCTGAACAGATGCTGTTTAATGTTGGCTAATGGAAAGTTTTTATACCATTTGTAAAGGGGCAAGACAAAGAAAATTCCTTCACGTACATATCCTCTAAAAGTTACCAGCATCTAGTGGTCTTAGCAACAAACAAGCCAAGAACCCTATAAACATTCAGACAATGAGTCTTATTCATAAAACCAAAAATGATAGCTTTAGTTCAAAGTCCCAAATTATAGTCCTTGAAATGTCTCAAGAAAGTTTCCAAGTGCACATTTCTCCATGCAGCATTAGTTTTCCCATCTTGGGCTTCTATGACCTTCAAAGCTTCGTAATTGCCTTTCTTGTCCAGGTGTCTTTGTTACTTTTCTCTTATCCTGCAGTGTTTATTTCTAAAGAAAACCCAAAGAAACTTTTAGTGATGTTTCCCAGGCCCCCAAGGTTGCTTTCTGTATTTAGTTAATTATCATAAAACTATCTAATTAGTATATTATGAATTCAGTGAAAACCCACTCTATAAACATTAACTTAGAATTTTAACTATTGAATTAAGTAAAAACCTTAACAATTAACCTTCATCCCAAATCTGTGGAAACTGTTATAAATCACCTACATAACTCCTATATAAGTGTTAGAACTTATAATGAATTCATAATGAACTTACTATAAACTTGTGCTTCTAAAAACCTTATGTCTAAACACTAAACTACATAATTCTATATCAGATAAGGAGTGAATATACTTATATCATTTTTTACTCAAGCAATATCTAGTAACTTATAACCAAGTGAAAGAAAGCATTTTTGATATGCTTCAGAGTTTAACCCTTGCATATGTTAGAAAAGGCCAAGTAGCATAGTGGGAAAATGGAAAAATGAACCATGACATTCTCAGTTTAGCTGTGAGTACTTCACATAAACATGCCATTTTCTTCTTCCATGACTGCACAGAATTCTTCAACTGTACCAAACAGCAAAGGTAGAAGACAGAAGGGCCTCAGCTTCCTGGGCTCGCCCTGCTGCCCGGCGTCTTTGGCCCACTAGGACGCTGTCAATCAGGTGGGCCTCCAAGGCTGGCTCCCAACAGGACTGGGTAAAAAAAAGTGGTACATATACACAATGAAGTATTATGCAGCCATAAAGAAGGACACATATATGGACTTTGCAGCAACTTGGATGGATTTGGAGTTGATCATACTCAGTGATATATCCACAGAAACAAAGAACAGTGTACTATATGTTCTCACTCATAAACAGAACCTGAACAATTATGATGCTCTAAGAAAGCAATTGGCAGTAGTGGGAAACTGCCAGGGGGTGGTTAGGATTGGCAGTTGAGGGAACCTGCTAGGGGAGGGAGGGGCATACCTTATCAACAAGGGTACCTGCATGATCAGTGTTTATATATCTCACCCTGAAATGCACCTCACATCTTGATAATAAAAAAAATTTTAAGTTGTAGAATTAGAAAGAAAAAAAATGATTTATCTAATATCACATCTAGTTTGTGGTGAGATGAGCCTGCACCCATTTTTGAAACTTTTTTCAAATAACTTAATTAGTTTCACACTAAACAAATTATTAAATGATTGAATGAAAGAATGAATAAAAATACATCTGCTTAAGGTAAGACCTAATATAGGTAGACTGGAAAGAAACATTTTCCAATATTTTGAAACCATAATTACAAACTATCTCCTTACTAATAATGCACCAATTTCAATACATACACACAACTCTCATTCATAGTCTAAGCTACTATATTTGGAAGGGTTTTCATTTTCTTACATCTGAGAAACAGAAATCTTGTTGAAAATAGTTAATGTAAATCAGAACTCAGATACAGATATTCCGACTCTGAGACCATTATTCTTTCCAATATATTATGATGCCCTTCATGATGTTCTGTTAGAAAGGAAGATACCAAGTGTGAGCTCAGCTGCTTCCTGCCAGAATCCTGATAAAGTCTAAGAAAAAAGGAATCATGCATCTTATTAATAGGCAAGAGATCATTTGCCAGCAGGCAGAGTTCCAAATTTTAGGAAGAATCTGGGTGTTGAGACGACAAGCCGTAAGGTAAGGTAGGCTCCATACCTCTGAGAAATGGCAGTGAAAATTAATCTGGAGTTATGTTTCTTCTCCTTGAAGCCTCAACACTAAGTTTCTGCCATAGTATAAAACTAGACTGGGGTCTTCTGGAATGTGCCATCTCAAAAAGAAGACTATCTCAGAACCAGGGTTAGTGATTCCATCTCCCTCTCCACACCCAGTACTTACTATGACAGGCCTCAAAGGGGGATTTTTAAAAAGGAAAAAAAAATTTGCTTGATGTGATGATTAATTTTATTTATAAACTTACCTGAGTCATGAGGGTCCCAGATATTTGATTAAGCATTACTCTGACTATGTTGAGGGTGCTTCTGGATGAGATTAACATTTAATCAGTAGACTAAGTAGATTGCCTCTCCCAACATGGATGGGCCTCATCCAGTCAATGAAGTCTTGAATAGAACAAAATGCTGAGCACAAACCTTGAAGCAGAAAGAATTCTTTCTGTACCTCACTGCCTTTCAGCTGGGATATCAGTTTTCCTGCCTCTCAGACTTTAACTCAGTCTAGAATTTGTACCAAAAGCACTCTTGATTCTCAGATTAACTTAAGCTAACACTATATCCTGGGCTCTCCTGGGTCATCAGCTTTTCAGCTACAGATCTTGGATTTCTTAGCCACCAGAATCACATGAACCAATTCCTTATAGTAAATTCATATCTATTTACTATTGGTTCTGTTTCTCTAGAGAACCCAAAGTAATACACTTGAAAATAACCCAGGTATCTTAGTTAAGATTCCTCCAGAAACATATCCTAAAATAGAGATTTAAATTTAAGTAATTTATTTGGGAGTCAATCATAAGAAATACTGAAAGTAGTGGAGAAATTAATAGGAATAGAAGGCAAACAATAAGGCAAGCAAGTTATCATGGTAGGAAACTGAGACTTAATCCCACTGGGAGCTCTAAAAGACAATGTAGGAAATCAGTCTCAGAGTTAGTGCACCCCAAAGGTCAAGGGAGCTTAGTATTTATCCATCAAATTCCACCAGTCATTGAGAGTGGCAGCAGCACCTTACTGAAAGGCATTAATTCCTTGATTCTTCCAGCCTGTGCCTTGTGTGATCAAAGGAAGTTACAATGGCCAGAGAAAGTTGTTAGGCAGACAGTTCCTGGTGCTGGTGGTTGACAGTCAGGCCAGCATGCAGGGAAACAGAAAGTGCCTCAGGAATATGGGTAGGGTACCAACAGATGTACTAAAAAGGCACTCAACCTACCTCCTTTCCCAATGAGAACCAATATTCTTAGCCAATAAAATAGCTCACTATACTAGATCCTTTATGTGCATTATCTCTAATTACAACCTACAACCCTGCAAGTCCAGTATTATCTTCCTTTTACAGCCAGTGAAAGTAAGATTTAGAGACTTATTCAAAGATGCTGTTGCTTGTGAGACTGTCTCATAACAGAAAAGACATTGGAGAGTTTTGAGAAATCTTTCAATCAAAAATTTTCTTTTAAGCATAAATAAGACTGAAAGCAACACAAAGAGATGAGCAACTCTTTTGCTTCTCATCCACCACCACTACCCTGGACAACAAGTTTCTCTGTATCCCTAGTCTCATGGTTTCAAAACACTTCTTGTGGATGAGTTCTTCCATTATCGTAATCACATTCAGATATAGCAACTTGAGTTACTTTTCTAATCTTGAAAAAAAAGTTCTACTCAGTAATTGTTCTTCATCTCTCATCGAGAACAGATTTTTAACGAGAAAATTTATTTTTTATGCAGTGGTATAATCTTTAACCTGATCCTAACCATCTGAATGAGAAACTGCCTATCTCACCAAAGAGGCCAAAAGGGCCCTAGTGAATTGAATCAGGCATATGGGAGACAGTTGCAATGTCCCAGAGGCACAGAGTCCAAGTCTTGAAACAGAAAGAGCAGGACAGGCCCTTCTCTGTGCCCAAGACATTCATTCTTTACCCAGGCAGTTTTCAGTATTGAAGAAAGTACTTAATCCATTCCATTCAATAAGTGTCTATTGACTATCATACACAAGAGAGTAGAGAGAGGAAGCATAAAATGAAGACAAATGGGAAACCCAAGCCTGAGCATCACATCTAAACTATTAATAAATCTATTTGTACAGTCTTAATTCAGTCATTAACAGGTTGAATATCTGACTGCTGAATAAACATATTTGTACAAACTATCTATTTCCTTTTGTTTCTGAAGAAGAAACTGAATGATCAACCTCACAGGTCTGGACTGCCCTGTTACCAATGAATTATTCATCAATGTGCCATCATACAACCCATCACACAATGCTCTTACAGACTTCTTCTCATCTTCTCATTTTCTCTCCTTTAGAACG
The DNA here is from genome assembly GCF_000164805.1 of Carlito syrichta. Taxonomy (NCBI): domain Eukaryota; kingdom Metazoa; phylum Chordata; class Mammalia; order Primates; family Tarsiidae; genus Carlito; species Carlito syrichta. The sequence goes on from NW_007021904.1 coordinate 6,331, forward strand.
GCTTCTGATGAAGCATTTTTTTTTCATTATTTTATTCTATTTATTTTAATTTCTTTCCCAGGGCAACACTCCCTCTAGTGTCTGTGTAGAGTTCTCAGGTTCCATTCTTAGTACATAGGAAACTCAAGCCTGCAACTTGGTGGGTATAGATCACTGTAAAGTAATTAGGTGATTTCACCAGTGTGAGAATTCTGGGAAAGAAGCTGCAGATATTCTCCAGAGAGTTCTATCCATTGAAATTCCCATTTCCCACCAGGCACTAAGACAGAAAGGAGAAGAAAAATGGAACATCAAGGTCCATCTCAAGATTTTGACACAAATGAGCCACAGACACTGCAGGCTCTGTTTGGTAAACAGTCCCAGAAGCCCAGGGTTCTCCAATTTTCTTAAAGCTACAAATTTCACTCCGTTACTTCAAGAAGTCTCCCTTGATTAACTGTGAGTTGTAGTCACAGGTACCCAAGCTGAGAGAAGCAACTCTTCATCATTCTGGATCCCTTAACCCTCCACACAAGAAAAGTTCTAAAAAAGTTCAATGTATTTATAGTCTACTAGTGTAATCTTAAACTTGATTCTAACCAATCTCATTCTAATCATTTCTATTAAAATTATTGATATACAAAAAAGCAGTATGCATTTCAAGAATCCAAGTTCTCAGTTGTTCACTTCTAGATCCCTTTCCCTGTCTGCCTTAGTATTACACAAAAGACAAATCAGAAAGACTTGCCTGACTCAGCATGTGGATTTTGGGAGGTGGTTGAAATGAGCACCTTGGTGAGAACTGGGTTCTAGCCAAGATTTTGCCATCAGTTCACTGGGAAACTTTGGGCAAGTACTCCTTCCTCTGCTTCAATATTTCCAACTGAAAATGAAGGGACAACCCCTTCCATATATAAAAATAACAACTAAACTAACTCAAACAATCTTGAGCACTCTCTACATATGAGTTGGGCACTTCTTTTAAGCCCTATGTCCTGCACAATCTCACTTGATTTTTAAAACATCCCAAAGTGAGAGTTATTATATCATCATCCCCTTTATTCAGATGAAGAAATAGAAAAGATGTCCAATGTCACACTATTAGGAGAAAGAAGCCAGGGTTTAAACCTAGGCACCCGCTCCAGGATGATTCTATTTAGTATGTGGCCTTGATTCACATTCCAAGTCTATCTATTCTCAACAAATCATGAAAAGGATTTCACAATTTTCAGGATGAAAATGCTCAAAAATCATGAATTCACATAGGTCATGGCATACATCCACGCTAAATAATTCCACAACCCACAATCTAAGAGAATTCTTGATTACTTATTAGCTTTATCCCCAGTTTTTCCCCCAAACTAGGCTACTTTTTCCCCCAGTGTGTGCCAAGTGACAGGCCCCTACCTATTCATGAGCACACTTTTACTGAACTGATTACCTGAATGAATGTCCTCACTGTGCTGCAGGTCCCTCTCAACTCAACCAAGTAAGGGCAGTTTCTTTTGCTTCTAAGCATGGGCACTGAAGAAAAAAGCTATTTGTACAATTCTGAAATTCTTAGATTCCATTACTTTTTCCAAATTTACTATAACACATTTATTAGTGTATTATAAAGAACACTTTCATAAATAATTAATCTGAAACTACACTGATCAAAATAAATGAGCAAAATGTTCCTGATGGTGTGACCAGGTTTGATTCACTCACTAATTCAAATAACAAGGTCACTCACAAGAGGCTCTCATTAAGTAAGATGCAGCTCCTCTCACATTAATGAGCTTGTTATTTATTGTCTGCAGCCCCTGGGTGGATGGGCAGGGTGACTGTAGTGCAGCAGTCCGTAACTTTTTTGGCATCAGGGATCAGTTTTGTGGAAGATGATTTTTCCACTCACCAGGGGGAGGGGAAATGGTTTCGGGAAGATTAAAGCACATTATATTTATTATGCACTTTATTTCTATTATTATTACATTGTGATATATAATGAAATAATTATACAACTAACTATAATGCAGAATCAGTGGGAGCCCTGAGCTTGTTTTCCTGCAACTAGACAGTCCCATCTGAGGGTGATGGGAGACAGTGAAACCCGAAGTGTGTTGCTTATGTCATCTGCTCTGTAATCTCATTTTGGTTGTTGTCACTGCAAAAAACCCTGCTTCACAAAGATAGGATGTTGGAAATGGAAGCAGGCTTTTCAGTACATATCTGATGGGAGGCAGAGCACAGGCAGTAATGCAAGCTATGGGAAGCAGTTGTAAATACAGATGAACACTTGCTTGCTTGCCTGAAGTTCATCTCCTGCTGTGCAGTGTGGTTCCTAACAGACCTTAGATCGGTACCAGTCCATGGCCCCCTTGGCAATGGGGACCCCTGTATAGAGCACAGTCCCATAATTTAAGGGAGGAATCCATTCCTAAGTCTCTCTGGCTAGCCTCATATATATTGATCCTAGGCCTCAGTCTACTTTACCTATAAAATGGGCAACACCCTAACTCACCTGAAGTTCACAAATCCTCTTGGAAGGGAAGTACTCTGTTAACCCAAGGAGAAAGGAGAATATGGGTGTGAAAAAGGAGTGGCTACTCAGAGAAAAGAATAGGTGGGGCCGATGAGTGAGTTACTACATTTCTGTCTAAGCCAATATGTCTCATCTCTATGCTGAGTGATTTGATGAAGACAATCCCCAAGTGCACGTCTAGTCTTGATATTCTTTGAGTCTAAGATGCCCGTAGTGTCTTCTCATGAGATTCTTTCTCCTCTGAGCTCATAACCTGAAATGATCACTTGACAATTAACCACATATCACCCTGTGGCATCTGTTCTTGCTGTCATGTGCTCTTTAACTTTACAGAAAATAACAGTCTCACATCAAAAGCATATTGGCAAAACCATGAGGTTTTGTGATCTTACCTTTGCTTTTCCTCCATCATACCCCTATTACAGTGCCCAGGACAATGTCACATACACAGAAAACACTCTGAAAATGGGCAGATATCTTATGAGAGTGTCCATCAGACCTCTGAAATGAATGAGAAGAAGCCAGGATTGTCAACTAGCCCTTGTTTCTATCCTCTTACTAAGTAGAATAGAGATACCTCTGAAACATACACTAAAACTCATATAAGAAACAATAAACCAGTTGTTTAAACTCAATGTTATTAAGAGACAGTGTTAACCTGTTTGTTAGTCATCTTAGGGTAAAAACAAAATCTCTCCTCCCTCCTCCCACAGCAAAGGCATCATCCAGCTCCCCAGGGAGTTCAGTATAACTGACTATGTGCTACCCTGTGCCATATGCTGAAAGCACAGATGAGAAAAGCAG
>NW_007021905.1:0-663 GCF_000164805.1 Carlito syrichta
CATTAAATGTTACAGATGTACAGTACTTAGAGAAAATGTCGCTAATATATTTGAAGAAAATATAAAATCACGTTCCTTTTTTTATTTTAAACCAATTTATATTTTTAAAAGTGTATTTCTTTTGAATTCCCTGGTATCTTCTTTACCTAAGAAAAAATGCTGTACTCTGCAACAAAGTGACTGATTTTTCTGATACTATTGATCACCAAGCATTTACAATGAGGCACACAGAAAAAAGAGAATTTGGGTCCTAATATACATAATCCAAAATAACATGGAGATTTACAAAGTAGTAGGTATTTGGGCTCTGCATTAGTATAAAAATTTAGATAATTGAAAATTCTGGAAAAGTGATTATGATCTTAGCAAAAGCAAAGTTCAAATCCTGTAGGAAAAACTGCTAAAAAGCTGTTACACAATATTCAAATAATTTGTTGTGCTATAACCAAGCCCCACAGGACTCCTTGACCATAATATTAAAAGACTACCTCTTGGGTAACCCCCACATGTCCCTTCCCAGTTTGGTAGTTTCACGGTCTTTTCAGTAAACACTCAAAAAAAAAAGGATACCTCATTTAAAGTATTCTTGAATGATCATTTATACCTGGAGAAATTTTTGGATAGGTCTGAAACATGGTACCTTCACTCCTTGGGAATGAAATC
>NW_007021906.1:0-578 GCF_000164805.1 Carlito syrichta
CTCACACCCATAATCCCAACACTTTTGAAGGCTGAAGCAGGATCATTGTTTGAGCCCAGGAGTTCAACAAGATTTTGTCTGTGGCAAAAAAAAAAAAAAAAAAAAAAATCAATCCATCAAATTTCACCCTCAAAAACACAATATCTCAGGCAACCCTCTTAGGTCCCTCTCCCACTCTGGGAGCTTTTCTGTCCTCTCAATAAATCCTGCTTTCTCAAAACAAAAACAAAAACAAAACCCATAACATCTTGGCATTGGAGCAGCAAAACAATGGTCAACATGCTAGTAGGAACGTATGTTTAGTCAAGCAGGACTGTGGTGGGGGAGGACCAATCAGGGTCTGAATGTGTGTCCCCTGCCAAAAAATCCAAATGTTGAAATCCTCACCCTCAAGGAGATGGTCTCTGGAGTTGGGGCCTTTGGGAGGAGATCTGGGCATGAGGGTGGAGCCCTCAAGAATGGGGCTGGTGCCCTGTACAACGAAATGCAGAGAGCTCCCTCATCCCTCACCCCTCCCTCCACAGGGTGGACACAGTGAAAGACACTGCCATCTGCAAACTAAAAAGGGTGTCATCACC
>NW_007021907.1:0-446 GCF_000164805.1 Carlito syrichta
GTGTACAAAAATACAGATGCCAATATGTTTCCTAGGGACGTGGAATCTATGGATCCTGGTTACATTTTAAAAATTCGTACGAAATATTAGGAAGCTGCAAATCCTCGGCCCCTCTACAAATAAAGTACAAACTGAAATTTAAGGATTACCAAGTTAATATTAAGACCAAAGTTACATCCAAATACAGCAAGATGATACTTTTCTCCAGGAAACTGGCCATAAGTGTCCCGAGGAACCTAAGGGACTTGTACTACCAGATACCCGATTACAACTGTCAAGAGGACCAGTATGTTGCTGGGTTCCTGAAGTGACTAATTCATAATACCCACAAGCCAAATATCTCTGAAACATGAGATGATCTTGAAGCCTTGATTCTTGTTTTTAAAGCAGCAAGACACCCTGAGCATTTTTCGGATTGTGGACTAGTGTATCACAGATTATTTTTT
>NW_007021908.1:0-1178 GCF_000164805.1 Carlito syrichta
TTTTCTCAGAACTAGTTCTCTCATAAAATCTGTTGTTTCTTCAGTGATAGCAACGATGTTCCAACTACCCAGAGTTGAACATCAGCACCATGTTAGATTCTTTTCTGCAGGCCATATTGCTCATCGCCCAGTCAAGTGGACTTTCTCTCTTCTGGTTTTCCTGTATCCAGCTCCTCCCTGTGTTGATATCTCTTCTACAAGCTCAGAACTCTACAAATGTCTCTACTGACACCCATCACCACTTCTAGCATTGTCTACTGTCTACTCAGCTCTGTCTACTCAGCTGCACTTCTAAGTTTATTAAAGCTAGGAACTGTGCTGTTGTGTTTGTGTGTGTGTTTATCCTCAGGTCACGGAGCGCATGCTGTACATGGGCGGCATGCAGAAATATCTGCTGAACAAATCAATGGACAGCACCACCTGTTTGAATCAGCACGTCCAGTACAATAGCCTGGGCTGCTGCCAGGTTCTCCATCACCCACTATGGCCTCTCAATTTTATCAATTTTATCACCTTTATCAATTTTATCACCTTTATCAATCCTACTTTTGCTGCCAGACTATCCTGAAAGGACATTCTAATCATTCTCTCACTTAAAAAGCTCCAATAGCTTCTCAGTGCCTATGAATTAAGTAAAAAATAATTTACAATTCCATTTTTTAAAAGAAGATTCCTTATTCTGGCAATTACTAACCATTTTTAAAAAGAAGATTCCTTATTCTGGCAATTAATATCCATTACCATTCATATAATGAACATTTAAATTACTCTCTTATGATGTGCTTATCTATAGTTAGAAAATATTCTCCTACCTTAATCTCCAACCTACAAATCCTTTATGGTCAACTTTGAATGGTACAACTTCCAAAAATCTTTGGCCCCTCTATAATCACCCAATGTAGTCTCATTTTACTTTGAATCCCACATCACTGCTTGGCTTTCTTCTGTTGGGGCTATATTTCTGTGTTAGCTACTGCAAGGTACATTCCAGACCTGATAGGACTGACTTTAAACACATCAAATGCTCAAACATATAATTTCTAGTGCCAGAAAGTATCTAAACATCTTATGGAATTGTCAGTTTTTATTTGTAGAGATTTTAACTTAGGCCCACAAAACTATTGCTATTTCATAGCTGTTAAACACAAATTAGAATCATTGTATCATGTGGGTGAAGA
>NW_007021909.1:0-616 GCF_000164805.1 Carlito syrichta
CATTTAGAGTATGCTGGCTGTGGGTTTCTCATAGATGGCTTTTACAATTTTGAGGTATGTTCCCCGTATGCCTAGATGTTCAAGGGTTTTTATCAAGAAGGGGTGTTGGATTTTATCAAAAGCTTTTTCTGCATCTAATGATATGATCATGTGGTTTTTGTTTTGACATCTGTTGATGTATTTAATTACATTTATGGTTTTACGAATGTTAAACCAGCCTTGCATGCCAGGAATGAAGCCTACTTGGTCATGGTGGATGATTTTTGAGATGTATTGCTGAATCCGGTTTGCTAGGATTTTGTTGAGAATTTTAGCATCTATGTTCATCAAAGATATTGGCCTGTAGTTCTCTTTCTTTGTTGGATCTTTACCTGGCTTGGGTATTAATGTGATGTTGGCTTCATAAAATGATTTGGGGAGAGTTCCATCTTTTTCAATTGCCTGGAATACCTTCAGTAGGATTGGTATCAGCTCCTCCTTGAATGTCTTGTAGAATTCTGCTGGAAAGCCATCAGGACCAGGGCTTTTTTTTGTAGGAAGCTTTCTTATTAAGTAGTGAATTTCTTTGATTGTTATTGGTCTATTTAGGGTCTCAATTTCTTCTTGTTCCAACCTA
>NW_007021910.1:0-737 GCF_000164805.1 Carlito syrichta
TTGGCTAGCCAGGTGGCTGACGAGTTCAGTTACCTAGTTGAGTCAGCTGGCTAGCCAGCTGTCCACCTCGTTAATTCTGCTAGTTAATTCAAGTTCCTATCCATGTGGCTAGCTAGGTAGCTAGCTAGTTAAGCTGGCTGGCTAGCTGGATGTCTATCTAGTTAAGTAATTTAGTTAAGTCAGTTAGATAGCCGGGTGGCTAGCTAGGTGCCTGGCTAGATAAGCTGGCTGATTAGCAGGCTGCTCAGGTAGGTGGCCAGCTGGTTAAGCCAACTGGCTAGCCAGCTGACCAGCAGGGTGGCTGGCTAGTTAAACCAGCTGGCAATCCGACTGTCCAGCAATCCTGCTGGCTATTTAAGCTGGCTAGCTATCTAGTTGGTCAGCCTGCTAGCTAGCTAGCCAGCTGCCTAGTCAACTAGCCAGCTAGGTAGCTAACTAGTTAAGACAGCTGGCTAGGCGTCTAGCCAATCAGGTAGCTAGTTAGTTAAGTCAGTTGGCTAGCCAACTAGCCAGCTAAATAACTAGTCAGATAGTTAAGTCAGCTATCTAGTCAGTTAGCTAGTTACGTCAGCTAGCAAGTCAGTTAAATATTTATTTACCTAGTTATGTCATCAAGCTAGTCATGTTGCTAGCAAGTTAGCTCATTAAGTCAGCTAGCAAATCTGTTAGCTATTCAGCTAGGTAGTTAAGTCAGCTAGCCAGTTAACTACCCAGTTAACAAGCTAATTTAAGTCAGC
>NW_007021911.1:0-1223 GCF_000164805.1 Carlito syrichta
CAGCTAACTTCATAAGCTGACTTAACTAGTTAACCAGCTGGCTAGCCAGTTGACTTAATTGCCTATCTACTTACCTAGCCAGTAGCCTAGCCAGCTGAATTAATTAACTGACTTAAAGAAGTAGCCAGCTGACTAGCCAGTAGACTTAACTAGCTAGCTACCTAGCTAGACAGCTGGATAGCCAGATGACTTAAGTAGCTGACATAAGTAGATGCTGGATGGCTAGCCAGCTGACTTAACTAGCTACCTACCTACAAATTCTGCTGGCTTGCCAGCTGACTTAACTCCTTAACTATGAAGCTAACCTGCTGGCCAGCGAGCTGATATAACTAGGTGACTTAACTAGCTAGCCAACTGGCTAGTCAGCTGACTTAACCAGCTACCTAACTAGCTAGCTTACTCATTATCTAACGTGCTTGCTAGCTTTCTTAATTATCTGACCTAACTCATTAGCTCACAAGCTAACTAGCTGACTCAACCCACTGACTTAACTCGTTAGCTAACTAGCTAGCTAGCTGACTCATCCAGCTGACTTAACTCGTTAGCTAACTAGCTAGCTAGCTGACTCATCCAGCTGACTTAACTCGTTAGCTAACTAGCTAGCTAGCCTACTCATCCACCTGACCCAACCCGTTTGCTAACTAGCTAGCTAACTGACTCAACCAGCTGAATTAACCATTCAGTTTACTAGCTAACTACCTTACTCATCCTGCTGACTTAACCCGTTTGCTACCTAGCTAGTTAGCTGTCTTAAGAAGTTGACTAAATTAGAAAGCTCTCTTAAGTAGTTGACTTTGGTAGCTGACTTAACTACTTAGCTAGCTGACTTAACTGGCTGACTTAACTAGTTAGCTAGCTGACTTAACTACCTGAATTAAAGATGAAGCTAATGATTTAACTAGCTGAATAACTAGCTGACTTAACTAATTAGCTAACTATCTAGGTGGCAGACTTAAGTAGCTGACTTAAATAGCTAGCTAATTAATGAGCTAGCTGACTTAGGTAGATTTCTTAGCTAGCCAGCTGTTTAGCCAGCAAACTTAGTTCACTGACTTAACTAGTTGACTAACAAGATAGTTAGCTGATTTAACGAGTTGGTTAACAAGTTAGCTAACTGTTTTAACTAGTTGGTAAACGAGTAAATTAGTTGTATTAACTAGTTGGTTAACTAGTTAACTAGTGACATAACTTGTGGCTGATCAAGCGGCCGGCATTTTAACTGG
>NW_007021912.1:0-834 GCF_000164805.1 Carlito syrichta
GACTTTTCAGTATACTTAACTACCTAGCTACCTAGCTAACCATCTGGCCAGTGAGCTGACTTAACTAGGTTATTTAACTAGGTATTTAACTGGTTGGCCAGGTTACTTAACTAGCTAGCTTCCTACATAGCCCACTGGCTTGCCGGCTTACTTTACCTAACTAACTAGCTAACCTGTTGGCCAAGAGATGACTTAAATAGGTGACTTAACTATCGAGACAGCTGGCTAGCCAGCTGACTTAACATGCTAGCAACTATGCTAGGCAGCTGGTTAGCCAGCTGACTTAACTAACTGACTTAACCTGCTAGCCTGCTGACTTAGCTAGTTAACTCAACTAGCTAGCTAGTTAGCTAGCCAGTTGACTTAATTAACTGACTTAACTAGCTGCCTACCTAGATAACCATCTGGCTAGCCTGCTGACTAAACTAGCTGACTTAACCAGCTAGCCAGCTGCCTGACAAGCTGACTTAACTAGCTGATTTAACTAGATAGCAACAGGGCTTGCCACCTGAATTAACTAGATGGCTTAACCAGCTAGCCAGCAGTCTAGCCAGCTGATTAACTAATTAGCTATCCTGCTATGCAGTTACCTAGCCAGCTGAGATACTAACTGACTCAACTAGCAATGCAGCTGACTTAACTTGCTGATTAAACTACCTAGCTACCTAGCTAACCAGTTGAATTAACTAGCTGATTTAACTAGCTAGCTACCTAACTAGCTATCATACAGCTAGATATCTTAACTAGGTGAATTAGCTAGCAAACTAGCTGATATATCTAGCTGATTTATCTAGCTAGCTACCTAGCTAGCCAGCTGAATTAACTAGCTGAAAT
>NW_007021913.1:0-728 GCF_000164805.1 Carlito syrichta
AGGGAGGATTGCAGGTATCTGTGCTTCTGGGACTTTTGAGAATGAATCTGAACTTGCTGGCTGGTGGGGGGCTGTTGGGCTTCCTAAGGGAGAAGGGGGTAGAGTGGGGTAGAGTGGCTGGTAAGATGAACCACTACTGGTGTGTGGTGGGCTGAGTACTTCTTGTGCTCTTTGTTCCCATCCTGCTGCACGGTATGGTGGAGGAATCTCATCGTCCTCTGGTGGGTTTTGGATGACTGGAGGCTTGGTCTTAGAAGTTTCCTGTAAGGCTAGAATGTGAGAGGCATTATTTTCTGCTTTTTAAAATTCATGGCGGTTGCTGCATGACCAGGAAATACCAGGCGGTGATGTACGGGATCTGGTCTGGGTGAAGTCAATAGACAAATCACCAGACTTTTCCACCACTGTAGGACTGAAAGTTCCCTCTGGAGGTCAGCTGCAATTGGGAAAAGTTGGCCACTCGAGGGAGCAAAAAGTAATTCATTTACCCTTGTTTACTTGTTCACCAGACTGTTGTGCTGCATTTTGGAAATCCTTAAAATGGCACAAGACTAGCTGTAAAGGGGTTTTTGGCTGAGTGTTTTAGCTGTAAAGTGTTTTAGCTGAGGTTTTAACTGTAAAGGGGTTTTAGGCTAACTGTTGCCCCATGATGTCGACAACAATAACACAGACACAGATACTACAACAGACACAATGAGTTGAAAATAAAGACTGAACAGAAAGACCTG
>NW_007021914.1:0-855 GCF_000164805.1 Carlito syrichta
TCGAGATTGTTTGTTTGTTTTCTTTTTGGCACATTTGCGTTCCTTGTAGATTCTAGATGTTAGGACTTGGTCAGATAGACAGTTGGCAAATATTTTTTCCCAGTCTGTGGTTTATATCACCCAGCTCTCTTGATGGTTTCTTTTGCTATGCAGAAGCTTTTCAGTTTGATGAGGTCCCACTTGTCTAATCTCTTAAGGCATGGGCGTTTGGGATTGTGATAAGGAAGTGGTTGCCAGTTCCAATTTCCATTAAGGTGTCTCCCGCATTTTCTAAGATTCTTATAGTTTGAGGTTTGACATTTAGGTTGTTGATTCATTTAGAGTTGATTTTTTGTGTATGGTGATAGGTAGAGATTTTGTTTTAATCTTCTGTTGTGGTCAGTCAGTTTTCCCAGAACAATTTTTTTTTTTTTTTTTTTGAGTTGGAGTCTCACTCGGTCACCCAGACTGGAGTGCAGTGGCCCCTCCTGGCCACCGCAGCCTCGCCTGCTGGACTCGGCGATCCTTCCGCCTCAGCCTTCCGAGGAGCCGGAATTACAGGCATGCGCTGCCACGCCCGGCTGATTGTTTTGATTTTATTGTAGAGATGAGGTCTCGCTGCCCAGGCGGGTCTCGAACCCGCGGGCTCAGGCAATCCACTCACCTCAGCCTCCCAAAGGCGCGGGATTACAGGCTGAGCCACGGAGCCCGCTTTCCCAGAACAATTTACTGAATAAGTTCTCCTCTCCCAAGTGGTTGCTTGTGGAGGCTTTGTCAAAAATGAGTTAGTTGAGAAATTGAGGTTTTGCTTCCGGAATCTCTATCCTGTTCCATTGGTCTATATGCCTGTTTTTGTACCAGTATCAGGCTGTTTTT
>NW_007021915.1:0-554 GCF_000164805.1 Carlito syrichta
TACCTAGCTAGACAGCTGTATAGCCAGCTTACTTAACTAGTTGTTATAAATAGAAACATAATGGCTAGCCAATTGACTTAACTAGCTACCTGCCTACATAATCTGCTGGCTTGCCAGATGACTTAACTACCTAACCATCTATCTAACCAGCTAGCCAGAGAGTTGACTTAATTAGGTGACTTATCTAGCTAGCCAGCTGGCTAGCCAGCTGATTTAAGTACATAGCTACCATCATAGGAAGCTGGCTAGCCAGCTGATTTAACTAACTGACTTAACCAGCTATCCAGCTGATTTAACTAGCAGACGTACCAAGCTGGCTACCAAGTTCTCCAGCTGAGTTAACTAACTGAGTTAACTTGCTAGCTATGTTGATAGCCAGCTGACTGGTAAGCTGACTTAACTATCTGACTTAATTAGCTAGCCAGCTGGATGGCCAACTGAAATTATCGAACTGACTTAAACAGCTAGCCCAGCTTAACTAGCTAGCTGACTTAACTTGCTAACTACCTAACCAGCCAGCTGGGAAGCCAACTGAAATTATCTAGTTGACTTAA
>NW_007021916.1:0-553 GCF_000164805.1 Carlito syrichta
CATTTATTTTATTTCAAAATAAAAGCAAAATAAACTGGAGCCATGTCATCAGGCTGCCACAACCCCTTCTCCACCTTCTTCCCCTGCCCTGTGCTATCAATAAATCAGTTTCCCAGTTCCAAATGTTAGAATCTTCTCATTTGCCAGCTCCACACATACAAGCTCGGGAACATTGCCAGCTCCAGAACACACAAAAGGTTACACAGTTACAGCAGATACACAGGTGGAGGGGAACACAACCCAGCAGCCGGTGCTTTGGCCTGTCTGCCAGTGAGCCCAACTGTCCACTTGGGGAGAAAACTCCAACCCACTGTCCTGCCCCAGTGTCTACGAGTAAGAGGAGGGACCCATCTGAAGGAAAGCCTGTTTGATGGGATGAGCAGGCCTCCAGGGAGTCCCTGCCTCTCCTGAGGGCAGCCTCCAAACAGCTAGATGTAAGAGGCTCTGACTCTTTGTTTTGCTTGAAGTAAGCAAGCCCAGAAATTGAGATTAAGCCCTGATCGGGAGGGCAAAGGGTCTGCACTGGCTGGTCTCCCTGTCAGACAGCAGTCTT
>NW_007021917.1:0-1363 GCF_000164805.1 Carlito syrichta
TCAGGTCGAGGCTGCGGTAGCCAGGAGTGGCCACTGCACTCCAGTCTGGGCGACAGTGAGACTCCAACTCAAAAAAAAGAAAAAAAGAAAATGTTTCAATAATGTTGATTCACTCTGCTTCTGTATTCTATGATTTCTAGTTTAAGGCATTATTAAACCGCATTAATTACATGTCTACCTAAATAAATGATTTTACTTGTTTCAAGTAATGAAAGAAATAAATAACTGCTATGCTCATTTTAACATAAACATAGCAGAAAAAAGCAAATATGATTATGAAAGATTATTGCATTGTTATGTGAAAGCATCAGTGTGCCAGAACACATTGCAATCTGCTAGAACATTCCTCAAGCAACTCTAAGGTTAACATAAGCTGGTTAACCTGTTCACTCATTGTCTTCTTTTCAACAAGCATATTTAAACAATTGCTAAGAGTCAGATATTAGGCCAATAGAAATATTAACTCATCAAGAGGTCCTTCTTTCAGAATATCATGGGGAGTATTTTTTTTCTCTGAAATGATGGAATGCTCATTTGAATCATGTTTGTGTGTTTGAGAAACATTAAAATAATTTCTTAGAAGGATAGCTTCTTTTTTAACTTTTGTAAACATGACAGAAAAAAAATTCAATAATTTTTAAAAACAGCTTGAAGATATGGGGAAGCTTGGTTTTTAATTTTAGCCCTGTCACTTAAAATAGAGTGTTCTCAGGAAAAGTTACTGAACTCTAGTTTTTCATGTGTAAAAAAATGAAAAATATAGACCGGGTACGGTGGCTCACCTGTAATCCCAGCACTTTGCAAGGTAAAGGTGAGAGGATTGCCTGAGCCCAGAGGTTTGAGAATGGCCTGGATAATTTGGTGTGAACTCAGCTCTAAAATAAATAAAAAATTAGCCGGGCATGGTGGAATGTGCCTTTGGTTCCAGTTACTTGGAAGGCTGAGCCCAGCAGGTCGAGCCTGCAATGACCATGAGTGTGTCACTGTGCTCTAGCGTGGGCAGCAGAGTGAGACTCCAGCTCAAAAAAAGAAAAACATACAAAAACCTTGTCTTATAGGTTGTGGTAAAGATTAAATGAATTATATGTAAAATTCTAAATACACTAATTTAGCATATAAAACTATCTCAGTAATTATCTTCTGGTTACCTATTGATGCACAATAGTTACTCTAAACTGTGGTATAAAATAGCAAACATCATGTGATGCTAATGGTTCTGAGTATCAGGCCACAGACAGAGACAAGGCACAGAGAGAGAAGCTTCAGCAGCTGGAATCATCTAGAGTTGTCTTCATTCACTTGTCTGGCATCTAGGCTGGAATCACTCAAAGTATAAAATGGAGCACCAGTATGTATTCTCTGT
>NW_007021918.1:0-853 GCF_000164805.1 Carlito syrichta
TCCACAGACACAAATAGATTAAACATGAAAGAATCAAAAAAAAAAAGATATACCATGGAAACAGTAAGCAGAAGAGAGAAGGGATAGCTATATCAATATATATTTTTGAAGACTTTAGATCAGAAAAAGGCAGACGAGAAAAATGAGAAAACAAAGGATGCTGTAAATTCAACACAGCAAGAGGATATAAGAATTATAAACATGCAGGCACCCAGAAACAGCCCATCAAAAATATATCAAACACTAGAGATAGACAGTTTTGCAATAGATAGAGACTTTAACAACCCACTGCCAATAATTAATAGGACACCAGACAGAAAACAAGCAAGGAAATAGAGGACTTAAACCACATCAACCAACTAGGTCTATTAGACAAAATCATAGTGACAGAAAGCAGAACAGTGGTTTCCAAGGGCTGGGTGGAAAGGAAAATGAGAATTCCCATTTCACGGGTATAGAGTTTACATTTTACAAGATAAAACAGTTGTGGAGACAGATGGCAATGCGTGCACAACATTATGAATATACTTAATATCACTGATTGTTCACTTAATAATATGAGTAAATTTTATGCTAGGTAAAAAAATAAATTAGAAAAAAGAAAAAATACGCTAATAAAAATACATGTTACTTATTTTAATTTAATACAAGAACTGTAAATTAAATAATAGTGACAGAGTCTGTTTCTTAGTTGGCTTGAGTCAACAAAACAAAATACAATAGGTGACAAACGACAAACATTTATTTCTCACAGTTCTGAGGCTTGAAATTGAAGATCAAGTGCAGCATGGTCAGGTTCTGGTAAAGGATCTCCTTCTGGATTGTAAATGATCAACTTTTCATGTATCTTTAC
>NW_007021919.1:0-775 GCF_000164805.1 Carlito syrichta
AGAGGCTGGAATCGGAGATCACAGAAGTGACTCTAGTTTGATGGCTTATTTTGACCTATGATTTTATCATTGAAACTGTTGGTCTAGATTACGTTTGGTGTTTACCTTCTGACTTATACTGTTTCTTGATTTTTTTGGCCTGTCTCTGTTTAGCTATCAGTATTCTTTAGGGAATCTTTCTTACCTGTCTTTTTTCACTTCTTCCCAGCCCTGTGTCTCTCTCTCACCTGATAGTTGGTATGTATATCTGTTTTCCCTCTTGCACTTCTCCCTTTCGCTTATTTTGACTTATGATTTTATCATTGTAACTGTTAGTTTAGATCACGTCTGTTGTTGACCTTCTGACCTACACTGTCTCTCGATTTTATTGACCTGTGTCTGTGTAGCTATCGGTACTCCTTAGGCAATCTTTCTTACGTGTCTTTCTTCACTTCTTCCCGATCCTGTGACTGTTTTTCACCTGATAGCTGGTATGTATATCTGTTATCCCTCTCGCACTTCTCTCTTTCGCTCATTTTGACCTATGATTTTATCATTGTAACTGTTGGTTTAGATCACGTTTGTTGTTTACCTTCTGACTTACACTGTTTCTCGATTTTATTGCCCTGTCTCTGTGTTGCTGCAGTACTCTTTAGTACTATGTAGCTATCAGTACTCTTTCTTACGTGTCTTTCTTCACCTCTTCCCAGCCCTGTGTCTCGTTCTCACCTGATACATGGTATGTATATCTGTTTCCCTCTCGCGCTTCTCTCTTTCTAACTCCCTATTGACCCCC
>NW_007021920.1:0-841 GCF_000164805.1 Carlito syrichta
GGCCGATGGACCTATTCTTGTACCAATACCAGCCTGTGTTGATTACTGTAAAACTCTAATAAAGATTGAAGTCTGGAACAGTGATTGCTGCTGCTTTGTTTCGTTTGATAAGATTCTTTTGGCTATTCTTGATTGTTCATGGTTTCACATGAATTCTTTGTGTGTGTGTGTGTGTGTGTGTTGTGTGTGTGTGTTGGAGTCTCACTCTGTCACCTAAACTGGAGTGCCATGCCTGCTCCCGGCCACTGCAGCCTCGACCTGCTGGGCTCTGTTGATCATTCTGCCTCAGCCTTCAAAATAGCCTGAATGATAGGCATGCGCTACCATGCCCGGTTTATTTTTTGATTTATTGTAGAGATGAGGATTCGCTGCCCAGGCAGGTCTTGAATCCGCAGTTTCAGGCAATCCACTCACCTCAGCCTCCCAAAGGCACGGGATTACAGGCTGTGCCACCAAGGCCAGCTTATATGAATTTTTTATTGTAATTTACATGTCTGAGAAGAATGATGCTAACTTAATGGTTATTTCACTGAATCTGTAGATTGCCCAAATTGCTAAGGAAAGTCAGGAAAACAAGCATGCCAAATTGTCATTTATGACATCAGCCTCAGAACTTTGACATCATAATGGGAGGGATATTGATTACCGAGCAATCTTTAGGCTTCAAGGGCTTGTGTACAGTGCTCTGCCAAATGCGGTAGACATGGTGGAATTTATTCCCAAGAAGTGAATAGAACCATATGTTCACACTTATCCAAAATGTACTCCAGGAAGATGTGACCATTCAAGAATCCAGTAAACAAGGTAGTCTTTTTTTTGTAAAGCAGTATTTATTGAGAGG
>NW_007021921.1:0-751 GCF_000164805.1 Carlito syrichta
ACATGAACTTTCTTGATATCAAATCCACAAATATCAGGTCCTAGAAAAAAAATATTAGCCGCTCTCAATTTCTTTCTGTATACTGCATCACTATAGAAGACCCCGCGATAACCATTCTCCTTAAATACCTGAGACACAGCAAGCTTGTGTGTCCAGACATAACCATATATTCATGTTATGATAGTCACATGAATGGTGACCACTCCATCCCCAGTCTCTGGTCACCAAAGCACCTTGGACTCAAGGGTAAGCCTGAGAAGAGGAAGGTCTAGCAGTCCTAAGAACTAGTCCCCAAGAACATCCTGAAGCATCCTGTGTCTTTCTGTCTCAGAGGAAATTCCACGACGTGCACCCACAGACCCGGATGCCAAGCCCTGGGGAGAGGCAGACCAGTGGGCACACAAGGGGCGATTGTACTTTCTTCCCAAGGGCATTTGAGCTGCTGCTCTCAGGGACTCTCAGCGACAACCCTCCAGAATGCACGATGGAGGTCCGGTCACCTGCCATGACCTTAAGAATAGTATCTGGCCAGGCACGGTGGCTCAAGCCTACAAAATCCCAGCACATTGGGAGGCCGAGGCGAGAGGATTACCTGAGCCCACAGGTTCGAGACCAGCACGGGCAACTTGGCGAGACCTCGTCTCTAGAATAAATAAAAAATTAGTCAGGTGTGGTAAAGCACACATGTAGTTTTGGTTACTCGGAAGGCCGAGACGGAAGGATTCCCTGAGCCAGCAGGTTGAGGCTGCAG
>NW_007021922.1:0-714 GCF_000164805.1 Carlito syrichta
CCAACTCTCTAGATTCCCCTCTATTCTACTCTTTTTTTTAGTGTTCATCATCTTTCCTGGTTGACCATGTTTATGCTTTCTCCTCAATTAGAAGGCCAGCTCCACATGGGCAGGGATTTCTGTCTTGTTCATCATCACTACATGTTAAAGCCTAGAAGAGTGATGATATTCAGTAAGCTCTCAGCACACATTTGTTGGCTATAAATTTTTAAGTAAAATTAGCTTATGAAGCCAAGTAGACACGTTCACCCCACAGGCAGTCCCAGTTTGGAGAACAGCAATATTTCAGAGCCAGGAATTGCTACTAACACAAACCATAAGCCTGACTTGCATTCGTAGTTGTGCTGACTTCTCCCAGTATCTAAGCTCTTTCATGAGACTCCTCTTAAGTCTAAGCCATATCTTTATGAATTTTAGGAGAAAAGGTACATTTCCTTCCTCTTTCATTTTTAAGCTAGAAGTAATAAAGACCAGGCAGTAAGAAGGACGTTGAGTACATTGAACTTTGCTTGCACTTGCTGGAATGCCCCAAACAGCACACTGGTTTTCTGCTCTAGCTTCTATTGTTGTAGAGCAGTTGGAACAGGCCTTCAGCAATTCATCAGTGCTTCCCTCATGCCTCAACAAATCACTGAGTCTAGTTTCCTCATTTGAAACTAGGGGACACTCACACCTTGTACGTGGACTAATGATTATATAAACAAAAACTGCTTA
>NW_007021923.1:0-464 GCF_000164805.1 Carlito syrichta
CAGACCAGTCATTCTAGGGGCGCTTCATTGTTTTATTTCTGAAGTCTGTATTCTCAGTATTTGAACTCCCAGGGGACTGTGTGAGACCCACATCACTTTTTGTGCGTATTTTTTTTTTTTTTTGAGTTGGAGTCTCACTCTGTTGCTCAGACTGGAGTGCAGTGGCCACTCCCGGCCACTGCAGCCCTGACCTGCTGGACTCCAGTGATCCTTCCACCTCAGCTTTCCAAGTAGCTGGAATTACAGGTGCATGCTACCACACTCAGCTATTTTTTTATTTATTGTAGAGATGAGGTCTCACCAAGTTGCCTAGGTGGGTCTCAAACCCATGTACTCTGGCAATTCTCTCACCTCAGCCTCCGAAGGTGCAGGATTACAGGTTGAGCCACCGAGTCTGGCTGTTTGTGTGTTTTTTTTTTAATTTGGGTGTATTTTCCTCCCCCCATTTATACCTTCTTTAATTC
>NW_007021924.1:0-707 GCF_000164805.1 Carlito syrichta
CTGGTTATCTTAAATTCTTTCCGGGGACCACTCCCCCTCCCTTCCTTAGCCTGTGTTCTCCTTTGTAAATTCTGAAGGGGCTCATTCTAATCCACCTGTAAAGAAACGGAGAAATGTCTCTTATATGCTACCTAGCTTTTTGTTAACTCAGTGTAAGTTAATGCTAGCCTTGGAACTAATCTTTCTCTGGCAACTAAGGAAATGAATAGGCTGTTCTCATTTTCAAATACTAAAAGCCAGGTTAGTTAAAAGTAAGTCAGTTCCTCAAGGTTTAGGCCTTGCCTAAAATCGTAATCAATTACTTGTCCCTGTAAAACTGTTGGGAAGTTTCTCAGAGTCTTGTAATGTGTGCTGAGTCCCTATATTATACTGTAATACTAAGTAACACTAATGCTTGCATTTTTTTGGCTATGCTCATTTCATTGTCCATGTCTTACAACTAAGGGTGCTGTTTAGTAATTCATGAGGATTTTTAACAATTTTGCCTGTTCATAATTAGGAATATGTAGGAACAGATCATTTTACACCTTTGTAGTCTGTTCACTCTAAAGGGTTTTGAACCAGGCCATTTTTGTAAACATCATTGGAAAAGTCATGAAGCAAAAAAAAAAAAAGAAAAAGGAGAAGAACTCCAAAATGAGCACCAGTCAAAGGAAAGGTAAACAAATTGGCAGTTGCCACTAAAGGTAAAAGCTCCAGCACCCAAA
>NW_007021925.1:0-1103 GCF_000164805.1 Carlito syrichta
ATCCACTGCATCAACTCAGCAGTTTTGAGCAAAAATAGTATTACACAATAACAGCTGCTGGAGAGGGGTGTGGTGAAAAGGGAACACTTCTACACTGTTGGTGGGAGTGTAAAATAGTGCAACCTCTGTGGAAAGCAGTGTGGCGATTCCTAAAAGCTCTAAAAATTGACCTTCCATATGACCCTGCAATCCCCCTACTGGGAATATACCCTGAAGAACACAAATCACTCTATAAAAAAGATACCTGCACACGTATGTTTATCGCAGCATTGTTCACAATAGCAAGAACCTGGAAACAACCATGCTGCCCATCAAAAGAGGACTGGATTAAAAAAATGTGGTACATATACACGATGGAATACTACGCAGCCATAAAAAAGAACAAAATCATGAATTTCGCTGCAACCTGGATGGAACTAGAGTCTATAATACTGAGTGACCTCTCACAAAAACAAAAATCCGAATATCACATGTTCTCACTCATATAATGGACCTTGAACATCCAATGCAATACTATAAGAAAATGACGGATGGTACTGGGAACCTACGGGGGGGAGGGGGATGGGATTAACAGTAGCAAATATCTGTCGGGGGATGGGAAAACACTTCTTATCTGGATCATAGCAGTTCATTGGGAATCACATCCCACAACCCAATGCATAGGGTGCCTGAATGAAACGTCATTGTACACCTACCCTTAACTGTACCCCACAAAACCATAATAAAAACTACTGATTAATGAAAAAAAATAAATAAATAAATAAATAAATAAATAAATAAATAAATAAATAAATTATGGTATACATATACAATGGACTATTCAACCTTAAACGGGAATGAAATTTTGATGCATGTTACAATGTGGACAAACCTTGAAAACATTATACTAAGTAAAATAAGTTAATACAAAAAGACAACTCTTGTATGGTTTGACCTATAAAAATAGTCAAATAGTCAAAAAATAAATAAATAAATCCAGAAAATAGAATAGTGGTTATCAGACCCTGGGGAGAGAAGGAAATGGAGTTATTATTTAATAGATACTTAATTTCAGTTTAGGATGATGAAAAACATTTTGAAGATGTATGTTAGTGATGACCCCC
>NW_007021926.1:0-805 GCF_000164805.1 Carlito syrichta
ACCCTAATTTCACAGAAGAATTCAGATCACCAAAATAAAAGCCCAAATTCAGGACATAGAAGACAAAAATATAATATAAAAAAATCAATGAAACAAAAAGCTGATTCCTTGAAAGGATAAACAAGATCGATGGACCCCTAGCTAAACTGACCAAGTAAAAGAGAGAAAAAGCCCAAGTAAACACAAACAGAAATGCAAAAGATCATGTCACAACTGACACTGAAGAAATAAAAAAGTGTATTAGAGATTACTATGTACACTTGCATGGAAATTGACTATCATAAGAAAACTACCTACAAACAAAAGCCCCGTACCAGATGGCTTTCCAGCAGAATTCTACAAAACATATAAGGAGGGGCTGATACTAATCCTATTGAAAGTATTCCAGGCAATTGAGAAAGATGGAACTCTCTCCAAATCATTTTATGAAGCTAACATCACATTGATACCCAAGCTGTGTAAAGATCCATCAAAGAAAGAGAACTACAGGCTAATATCCTTAATGAACATAGATGCTAAAATTCTCAAAAAGCAAATCAAATCCAACAACACATCTCAAAAATCATCTACCATGACCAAGTAGGCTTCATCCCTAGGATGCTGGGCTGGTTCAACATACACGAAACCATAAACGTAATTAAATACATCAATAGATGTAAAGACAAAAACCACATGATTATGTCATTGGATGCAGAAAAAAAGCTTTTGATAAAATCCAGCACTGCTTCTTGATAAAAACCCTCAAACATCTAGGCATAGATGGAACATGCCTCAAAATAGTAAGAGCCAGCCGGGCTCGGGTGGC
>NW_007021927.1:0-699 GCF_000164805.1 Carlito syrichta
CTGGCTAGATAGGTAGCCAGCTTGTTTAGTCATCTGGCTAGCCAGCTGGCTAGCTGGTTAAGTCAACTAGTTAAGTCAGCTGGCAACCAGTTGGCTAGGTTATTAAATCAACTCATTAATTCAGTTGGCTATCCAGCTGGTTACCTAGTTAAAAAGCTAGTTAAGTCAGATGGCAAGCCATCTGGCTAGGTAGGTATTTCAGCTAGTTAAGCCAGATGCATAGCTTGGTAGGTAGCTAGTTTAGTCACCTACTTAAGTCAGCTTGCTACCTAGTTAAGTCAGCTAGTTAAGTCAGCTGGCTAGCCATCTGGCTAACTGATTAAGTCAGGTACTTTAGTCAGCTGGCCGTCCAGCTTTCTAACTAGGTAGCTAGCTACTTAAGACATGCAGTTAAGTCAGCTGGCTACCTAGATAGCTAGCTAGTTAAGTCAGCTAGTTAAGTCAGCTGGCTAGCTAGTTAAGACAGTTAGTTAAGTCAGCTGGGTAGCTAACTGCCTCTCAGGGTAGCTATCTAGTTAATTCAGCTGGCTACCCAGTTGGCCAGTTAGTTAAGTCACCTAGTTAAGTCAGTTCGCTGGCCAGCAAGTTAGCTAGATAGTTATTAGTTAAGTCATCTGGCAAGGCAGCAGGCTATGTAGGTAGGTAGCTGCTTAAGTCAGCTGTCTAGCTTTTAAAATATCTAGTTATGTCAGCTAGTTA
>NW_007021928.1:0-738 GCF_000164805.1 Carlito syrichta
CAGTTCGCTGGCCAGCAGGTTAGCTAGGTAGCTAAGTAGTTAACTCAGCTGCAAACCCATGGGCTATCTAGGTAGGTAGCTACTAAAGTCAGCTGGCTAGCCTTTAGGATATCTAGTTATGTCAGCTAGATAAGTCAACTGGCTAATCAGCTTTCTAGCTGGTAAATAGCTAGTTAACTCTGCTGGCTAGCCAGCTGGCTACACCCTTAATTCAGCTAATTAAATCAGTTGCCTAGTCTGCTCATTATCTAGGTAGCTGGGCAATTAATTCAGGTGACTAGACAGCTTGCCAGCTAGTTAAGTCAGCTACTTTAGTCAGCTGATTATTCAGCTGCGTAGATAGTTAAGTCAGTACATTAATTCAGATGTCTAGCCAGCTGGCTATCTTGTTAAAAATCCATTTACATCAGATGGACAGCGAGTTGGCTTGCTAGTTATTTCAGCTAGTTAAGTCAGCTGGAAGGCTAGTAAACTAGCTAGTTAAGTCAGCTAGATATGTCAGTTAGCTAAGTCAGCTAGCTAGCCATCTTGCTAGCTAGGTAAATAACTAGATATGTCAGCAGTGTAGCAAGCTGGCTAGCAAGTTAAATCACCTAGTTAAGTCAGCTGACTAGACAGATGGCTAGGTAGGTAGCTTGCTAATAAGTCAGCTGGCTAGACAGCTAGCTAGCTAGCTAATTCACCGAGTTAATTCAGCTGGATTGCCAGCTGGCTACATATGTAGCAAGCTAGTAAATT
>NW_007021929.1:0-629 GCF_000164805.1 Carlito syrichta
CCCCTATGATTGGCTTTCCTCTTTGATAAGTGCCCCAGTGACTGGCTCTCCTGTTTGATGTGTGCCCCAGTGATTGACCCTCCTCAGTGAAAAATACTCTGTAATGATATTCATCTGTATTGTGTTCCCCAGGGATTGACTTTCCTCTTTGATAGTTGCACCAGTGACTGAATCTCCTGCATAATAGGCGTACCCTAGTGACTAGTGGTCCCCCATTATGACTGCACCTTCTTGGTAATTTGTACTTTAGTTACTGGCCTTTCAACATAATGAGTGCCCTGGTGAGAAACTCTCCTCTCCAGTCAGGCTCAGTGGCTCAGCCTGTAATCCTGCGCCTTTGGGAGGCTGAAGTGAGTGGATTGCCTGAACCCACGGGTTCGAGACCCACCTGGGCAGCGAGACCTCATCTCTGCAATAAATCAAAAAATCAGCCGGGCGTGGGAATGCATGCCTGTAATTCCAGCTACTTGGAAGGCTGAGGTGGAAGGATCGCCGGAACCCAGCAGGTCGAAGCTGCGGTGACTGGGAGAAGCCACTGCACTCCAGTCTGGCGACAGAGTGAGACTCCAATTCAAAGAAAAAAGAAGAAGACAGACAACTCTCCGCTGTATTGGATGTTTCAGTAGCTG
>NW_007021930.1:0-796 GCF_000164805.1 Carlito syrichta
ATTGTATTGCCAAAACAATATAGCCAAAATAATTTGCATACCAGAGTTTCTCAGAGTATATATATTTTAAAGCTTCAGTTATAAAAATGCAACAATACATCAGGGTTATCTTTCAAAATGTTATCCACTATAATATACTTTTTTTAAACACACACACACACACACACACACACACACACATATGTACACACCCTATGGAAAAACTAAATAAGCTATATAAATTGATGGAAAATATATACTCATCCCTGGTACTCATGAGAGATCAGTTTCCAAACCAATTCAAAATCTGCAGAAGCTCAGTTTGCTTATACAATGTGGTGCAGTCTTTTCACAGTAGCTCCACTCGCATGGAGAGTGAGCCCTGTACCACTAGGGCTTTCAAGAAGGGCAGGGCTCAACTACTGTCTATGTAGAGCAGCACCATTCTGGCCAAAGAGGACAGACAAGTCATGGACTGCCTGCTTTTGTGTGAGGAAAGGGACTCTGCTCTGAAATCCTGAACTGACCAATAATGAGTTACCAAATAGAATCCATTAAAAAAAAATCTACCAACAATCAACAACAATAAAACATTCCTGGATCAAATGGATTCACAGCCAGATTCTACCAGACATACAAAGAAGAGCTGGCAACAATATTACTAAACACAGAAGTAAAAATCTCAATAAAACACTAGCAAACCACAAACCAAATCCAGCAGAACATTAAAAAGATAATTTATCACAATACAATGGGTTTTATTCCCTGAATACAAGGATGGTTCAAAATACACAAATCAATAAACGTGATTGACCAC
>NW_007021931.1:0-1180 GCF_000164805.1 Carlito syrichta
CCATATGGGGAACATATCTCAAAATAGTAAAAACCATCTACGAGAAATCCACAGCGAGCATACTCCTAAATGGACAAAAATTAGAACCATTTCTCCTGAAAACTGGAACAAGACAAGGATGCCCACTCTCACCCCTCCTGTTCAACATAGTATTGGAAGTCCTGGCTCGAGCAATCAGAGAAGAGAAGGCAATCAGGGGTATCCAAATAGGAAAAGAGGAAGTCAAGTTATCTCTCTTTGCAGATGACATGATTGTATACCTTGAAAACCCAAGAGAATCTGTCAAAAACCTCCTTACACTGATAAAGACCTTTGGCAAAGTCTCAGGATACAAAAATTAATGTACAAAAGACAATCGCATTTCTCTACACCAATAATAAACAAACAGAAACCCAAATAAAAAACACAATTCCATTCACAATAGCCACAAAAAAATGAAATACTTTGGCATCTTCCTAACCAGAGACGTGAAAGACCTTTACAAGGAAAACTACAAAACACTGCTCAAAGAAATCAAAGTTGACACAAACAAGTGGAAAAATATCCTATGCTCATGGATCGAAAGAATCAACATTGTGAAGATGTCCATCTTACCTAAGGTAATCTACAAATTCAATGCAATACCCATCAAATTACCAGCCACATTCTTCTCAGACCTAGAAAAAACAATACAGGAATTCATATGGAATCACAAACGTCCAAGAATAGCCAGAACAATCTTCAGCAAAAAAAAAAAAGCAGGTGGTATCACACTACCAGACTTCAAACTTTACTATAAAGCTAAAATCATCAAAACAGCTTGGTATTGGTATAGGAACAGGCATATAGATCAATGGAATAGAATTGAGATTCCAGAAGCAAAACCTCAATTTCTCAGCCAACTCATCTTCGACAAAGCCTCCACCACCTACCACTGAGGAGAGGAGAACCTATTCAGTAAATGGTGCTGGGAAAACTGGCTGACCACATGCAGAAGATTGAAACAGGACCCCTATCTATCCCCATGCACAAAGGTTAATTCCAAATGGATCAGAGACCTAAATGTAAAACCTCAAACCATAAGAACCTTAGAAAATGAAGGAAAAACCCTCATGGAAATAGGAACTGGCATCCAATTCCTGAACAAAACCCAAACCCACAGCTCATAGAGAGAAATAGACAGTGGGACCTTATTAACTGA
>NW_007021932.1:0-1204 GCF_000164805.1 Carlito syrichta
CACACTCATGCACCACAGTAAAGATGTGTGTGAACTCACAGAACAGATGGTCTTGAGATAGGGCAGCCATCAGGCACACAGCGATCAAGGCAGTCCAGCAATGACATGGCCAGCTCAGGATCGGGTCAACTGGTCTACAACTTCCGGCGGCGGGAGGCCCCTTCTCCTGATTGCTCCATCATCCCCCGCCCATGCGGACCTTTCCCTCGGGAGTCCTGGGCATCCATCGTGACATTGTGGGAGGTATCTTTTTTGTTGCCAGAGTCTCCGTCCACTGGGCTGGGGCACAACAGCATGATCATGGTTTCCGGGCCCTTGACCTACGGGGCTCAGGCAGTACTCCCCTTGGCCTCTGAGCAGCGGGAATCTGGGTGCCACAATGCCTGACTCGATTTTGGGGACCTCTCACTGAGACGAGATCTGGCCACGTTGCCCGGGCTGGTCTCCAACCCCTAGGCTCAAGCATCCTCCCGCCTTGGCCTCCCAGGGCATGGGCTGATGGCCATGAGCCACAGTGCCTGGCCTGGACTTGCACGTTCTGTTGGTGGTGGTGATGCAAAGGAAAACCCCAGGAGGTCACCGCATCCTGTGTAGCTGGGACCGCAGGTGCCACCATGCACGACACCGGTGTTTGCGTTCTGTAGAGCAACAAGGCCTCGCTACATGTCCCAGGTGGTCTTGGACCCCCAGGCTCCAGTGGTCTCCCGCCTTGGTCTCTCCAAGCCACAGCCCTATTGTCTTCCAATTCATCATCTTTCAGGAGCTTTAGGTCAAAACCTGGGACCTCCTTCCCAAATGATCTCTGTCTGTTCACGATGATCCCTACTCCATACACAAATGGATCTTCTTCTTTTTTTATTTTTCCTTTTTTTCTGTGAGTTGGAGTGTCACTCCATTGCCCAGCCTGGAGGTCAGTGGCTCGTTCCCAGCCACCGCAGTCTTTGCCCACCAGGCAGGGGCAAGCCTTTCCCCAGGCTTCTGAGGAACCAGAAAGACAGGCACACACCACCCACTCGGCTGGGGCTTCCTTTTCAAATGATCTGTCTGTTTACAATGATCCCAACTCCATACACAAATGGATGCTCTTCTTTTTGTTCCTTTATTCCTTTTTTCTTTGAGTTGGAGTCTAACTCCATCATCCAGGTAGTAGGGCAGTGGCTCACTCCCAGCCATCACAGCCTCAACCCGCTGGGCTCCAGTGAGC
>NW_007021933.1:0-1139 GCF_000164805.1 Carlito syrichta
CCCATTGATCTATATGCCTGTTCCTGTACCAATACCAAGCTGTTTTGATGATTGTAGCTTTATAGTAAAGTTTGAAATCTAGTATTGTGATACCACCTGCTTTGTTTGTTTTTTTTTTTTTGCTGAGGATTGTTCTGGCTATTCTTGAACGTTTGTGTTTCCATATGAATTCCTGTGTTGTTTTTTCTAGGTCTGAAAATAATGTTGTTGGTAATTTAATGGGTATTGCATTGAATTTGTAGATTGCCTTAGGTAAGATGGACATCTTCACAATGTTGATTCTTCCGACCCATGAGCATGGGATATTTTTCCACTTGTTCATGTCGGCTTTGATTTCTTTGAGCAGTGTTTTGTAATTTTCATTGTAAAGGTCTTTCACGTCTCTGGTTAGGAAGATGCCAAGGTATTTCATTTTTTTTGTGGCTATTGTGAATGGAACTGTGTTTTTTATTTGGGTTTCTGTTTGTTTATTATTGGTGTAGAGAAATGCGATTGTCTTTTGTACATTTATTTTGTATCCTGAGACTTTGCCAAAGGCTTTTATCAATGTAAGGAGACCTTTGACAGATTCTCTTGGGTTTTCAAGGTACACCATCATATCATCTGCATAGAGAGATAACTTGACTTCCTCTTTTCCTATTTGAATACCTCTGATTGCCTCCTCTTCTCTGATTGCTTTAGCCAGGACTTCCAATACTATGTTGAACAGGAGGGGAGAGAGTGGGCATCCTTGTCTAGTTCCAGTTTTCAGGGGAATTGGTTCCAATTTTTGTCCATTTAGGAGTATGCTGGCTGTGGGTTTCTCGTAGATGGCTTTTACTATTTTGAGGTATGTTCCCCGTATGCCTAGATGTTCAAGGGTTTTTATCAAGAAGGGGTGCTGGATTTTATCAAAAGCTTTTTCTGCATCTAGTGATATGATCATGTGGTTTTTGTTTTGACATCTGTTGATGTATTTAATTACATTTATGGTTTTACGAATATTGAACCAGCCTTGCATGCGAGGAATGAAGCCTACTTGGTCATGATGGATGATTTTTGAGATGTATTGCTGAATCCGGTTTGCTAGGATCTTGTTGAGAATTTTAGCATCTATGTTCATCAAAGATATTAGCCTGTAGTTCTCTTTCTTTGTTGGA
>NW_007021934.1:0-819 GCF_000164805.1 Carlito syrichta
AGCCAGCTGGCTAGCCAGATGGCTTAATTAGATAGCTACACTGATTGGCAGCTGGCTAGCCAGATGACTTAACTAACTGACTTAAATAACTAGACAGCTGACTTAACTAGCTGACTTTAGTAGCTATCTACCTATCTAGCCAGCTGACTTATCTAGATGACTTAACAAGCTAGCTACCTAGCTCGCAAGATGGCTGGTCAACTGACTTAACAAGCTGACTTAAACAGTTAGACAGATGGCTACCCAACTACTTAATAGTTTACTTAACTAGCTAGCCAGCTGACTGGCCAGCTGTCTTAACTAGCTGACTTAACTATCTAGCATCCTAGCTAGCCAGTTGTTCGGCCAGGTGACTTAACTAGCTGACTTAACCAGCTAGCCCACTGGCTAACCAACTGACTTAACTAACTGCTTTAACTAGCTAGCCATCTGACTGGCCAACTGAATTAACTATCTGACTTAAACAGTTAACCAGCTGTCTAGCCATCTGACTAAACTAGCTAGCTACCTAGCTAGCCAGCTAGAAGCCAACTGATTTAATTACCTGACTTTACTACCTAGCCAGCTGGCTAGTCAGCTGACTTAACTAGTTTGCTACCTAGCTAGCCAGCAGACTAGCCAGTTGACAACTAGCTGACATAAGCAGCTAGACTGCGTGGTAGCCAGCTGACTCAACTAGTTGATGTAACTAGGTAGCCATTGACTAGACAGCTGACTTAACTAGCTTGCTACCTAGCTGATCAGCAGAGTAGCCAGCTGAATTAACTAGCTGACTAGCAGCTAGCCTGCTTGGTAGGCAGCTGACTCAACTATTTGATG
>NW_007021935.1:0-904 GCF_000164805.1 Carlito syrichta
TTTTATGGAAATAATACATGAATACAATAACAATTTGAATAATACTGATATCCAACTCTTCCCACCTCAGTTCCCCTCTCCAGAAACAGTTTTTAGCTACTTTGATGTTACTTCCTAAATTCTAAATTTTATGCTTTTTTGCTGTATTGTGACATATCTATTTTAGAAAATATTTTTACCACCCCAGCTAGAGGAAAGATAAGAAAGTTCTACTCCTGCTAACTTTGCTCACATTTTCCTTTTCAAGACATTATAGTCACTTCATTAATTTTTCTTATTCTGGTTCAGAACTTCATGTAATTTTGCTATCTTTATTGGAAAATGGTAGCGCAGTGGCTAAATTGATCCAGAAATGAACCACCAGCATTGGAATCCTTGTTCTTCCACTTCTCAGCTATGCAAAGTTGAATAATTTGCACAGCCTTCCTATGCCTGTTTTCCCATCTATAAACTAGGGAAAAGGATAATACCCACCTCATGTGGTTGCTTGTGATGGTTAAGTGGAATAATGCATTTGCAGACTTTAGTGTCCAAAGGCAGACAATATTTCTCGAGAAATAGGACTATTTCCTTTCTTTATCAGCATCCACCCTAATCTCATGATTTTCTCTGCACAAAACCTTTGTGTCCCCACAGTACCCTTGCCTTTCCTTTCCTCTTGCACAGTTCGCCTCTGCCATTAACCTTTGCTTTTGTTTGTGCTGTGAACATTTGCATTTTGTTATGCAATTGCAGCAAAGTATCCCATGTTTTACCCATAGGTAGACTCTTGGGTTGGAAACTAATAACTTGTGTTGACGATTCACATATTGCTCAGTCCTGATGAAAATAGTGTGATAGGATTCTATTTCCTTCTCTGTCGATAGAGTTCCCCAACTTCTGTCTTTTCAATCAGTTGTTTAAA
>NW_007021936.1:0-759 GCF_000164805.1 Carlito syrichta
TTGCATTCCATTCCAGACCACTCTTCTCCATTACATTCTATATCTCTCCATTCCAATCAACTCTTCTGCATTCCATCCCATTAATTTTCTCTCCATTACATTTGATTCCAGTTCATTCCTCTAAATTCCGTTCTATCTTTTTATTTTCCTTACCAATGGATTCTTCTACATTTGATTCCAACAACACCATTACATTCCTCTCCGTTCCATTCCTATCCATTCCATTCCACTCCATTCCATTCCATTCTATTCCATTCCACTCCATTCCATTCCACGCCAATCCATTCCATTCCTTTGCATTCCCTTCCATTATATGGCTTCCACTTCCATTATATGGCTTCCACTCCATTTCTCTCCATTCCATTCATTTCCTTTTCAATGCATTCCACTATATTACATTCCACTACCTTCCTCTAATTTCCATTCGAATCAGTTCCACTCCGTTCCTCTCAATACCATTCCTTTCCATTCAATTCCATTCCTCTACATTTCCCTCCATTTCATTCATCTCTGTTCCATTTCACTACGTTTTATTCCATTCCATTCCATTTAACTCCCCTCCATTTCATTCTGCTCTATTCCGTTTTATTCCACCCCATTCCAATCCATTCCTCCCCATTCTATTCTATGCCATTCCATTCCATTCTAATCCTTTCAATTCTGTTCCATTCCTCTCTATTTCATTCCTCCAAATTCCATGCTATTCCTGCATTCCTTTGCCTTCATTCCATTCCAATTCCATTCCTTTCCTTTCCATTC
>NW_007021938.1:0-775 GCF_000164805.1 Carlito syrichta
CGGAGAGAGAGTGTGGGGGGGGGAGAGAGAGAGAGAGAGAGAGAGAGAGAGAGAAGAGTGAGCACTCGTAGGTTTTATAAATGCCTATAGCAAACATGGAAATAGAAACATATGAGACTGGTTCTGAAATCATATCACTGCAGTTGAAAGTTAAAATTCCAGTTTAACGAAAATTTTAAGGAAAAAAATGAATGTTTCTCGTAACTTATCAGAGCAAGACTGCAGGTTGGTACAAATTGTGTTTAAATAAACAACAGAACAATTAAAATTACTGAAATATGTTGCATATATTTATGTCCTCCATTTAGGCAAATAATCTGCTAATAGTATAAAGAGAGCATTTTTTGGTAAACTGAGAATAAGAACACACTTGATTATGACATATTCTGAATTCTAACTTAGGTAAATTTCATATACAAGACTATAAGGAAATTAGCAATTGAAGGTCCAATAATGTTTTCAGAAATCTTTGAAATGATGTTTAAAAGATATACCATAAAATAAATGTCCCAATTTCCAAAACAATATATAAATATAGATGGAATTTTAAAAATTGATAAACTACTTAGTAAGGATCCCTTAAATAATTCTAGAACAGTGAAATTAATGCTGAGTACCTCCAATAGAAGAATTGACTATCCAAACCATCTTAAGTTCACTATAAATGAGATATGTCAAGTTAAACTCACACTTGACAGGATTTTT
The DNA here is from genome assembly GCF_000164805.1 of Carlito syrichta. NCBI lineage: Eukaryota > Metazoa > Chordata > Mammalia > Primates > Tarsiidae > Carlito > Carlito syrichta. Next base: position 706 of record NW_007021938.1, read on the forward strand.
TGAATGCTAGATTAAAGTAATGCTATAGAGTAGTCTAGTGTAGATCCATGAAGAGTTTATCAAAGACTTT
>NW_007021939.1:0-455 GCF_000164805.1 Carlito syrichta
CCTCCATATGGCACTGTTCTTCTGGAGCCTAACCAGACACTTATTGGCGAATTGATTACATTGGGCTACTTCCGTCCTAGAAAGACCTGTGTGTGTGTGTGTGTGTGTGTGTGTGTGTGTGTGTGTGTGTGTGTGTGTTTACTAAAAATATACATATATTTCAATTGTGAGTTTTCCTTTCTTACCTGCAAGACCTCAGCTAACACCATTATTCAAGGACTTACAGTGTATTTGATCTGCTGACACTGGATCCCACATAATATCGCATCAGAGCAGGTGAACTAATTTACAGAAAAGGAGTTATGGCAGAAGACACATTGCCATGGGATTCATCGGTAATATCACAGTCTCCAAAGCTACTGGCCTGACAGAGTATTCATTGGCCTACTGAAAGTGCAGTTGAAGTACAAGTTTGGAGGTGACATTATAGTTATATAGCAATATACAGTAAAACC
>NW_007021940.1:0-817 GCF_000164805.1 Carlito syrichta
GGCTGGTGGTGGTGATAATGATTATTTGGAGTCAGAATCCCTCTCTGTTGCCCAGGCTGGAGCACAGGGGCACACTTATGGATACTATGGACCCCACCTTCTGGGCTCAGGCAATCATCTTGCCTCGCCCCCCCCCAGTGGCTGGAACCACAGAACTGCGTCACCATGTCCGGCTAATCTTTGGATTTATTTTTGATGACTGAGATGACTTCTTGCCCAGTATCCCAGGTTGGTCCTGAACCAGTAGGCTCAGGGCACCCACTTGCCTCTGCCTCAGAAGGACCAGAGCACAGGTGTGTGTTCTCAGCCACTGCAGTCTCCTGCATGTCTACAACCCGGGAGCCACGTTCATGCCGTTGTGACCCAGCCAGGCCGAGGGAGACTCTGGCAAAAAAAAGACGCCTCCCACATGCATCATGATGGGCCTCCATGTCTCCCCACAGAAAAGTTAGCATGGGCGGAGGATGATGGAGTGATCGGGAGAAGAAGGGGCTCAACCTCCGCCCAAAGGTGGCAAAACAGGCGACAGAAACCTGGTCTGGTCGCTGTATTGCTGGGTCACTTTGATCACTCTGTGCCTGATGACCACCCTAACTCCAGGCCATCTGTTCTGTGAGCTTACAAGCATCTTTGCCATGGGGCACAAGCGTGGACAGTGGAGGCAGAACTTCTGGGAGGAGTGGCTGAATGTGCTGGATGGATGTGCCTGGTGGACACCTTTGAAATTTCCCATGAACAACAGGCTGGAAGTGGCTTTTCCTCTCACATCCCTATGGGTGACTGCTCCTGTTGGATGGCAGAGTTGGTGGTGGTGATG
>NW_007021941.1:0-737 GCF_000164805.1 Carlito syrichta
GCCTCATCGTCCCAGTGCTTAGGTAGGTGGAGTCCAGCGACCGGCCAAAGACTGCAGCCCAAAACCCTCTCGGGCACCTCAGCAAGACCTCCTCTCTACCTTCCAACAAAAATGAGCCAGGAATGGTGGTGCCTGCCTGTCATTCGGGCTCCCTGGAAGTCCGGGGTAAGCCTAGCGGACCAAGGCATGCTGGCCAGGAGCGAGCCACCACCTTCCTGCCTGGTCAACAGAGTGAGACTCAGACTCAAAGACATAAAGCAAAAAAGGGGGGGGAAAAGTATCCATTTGTCTATGGAGTTGGGAACATCGTGAACAGACAAAGATCATTTGGGAAGGAATCCCAGCCTTGAGCCTAGAGTTCCCCAAACACAGTGTATCAGCAGATATGCAGGCTGTGGCTTTGAGAGGCCGAGGTGGGGAACCGCATGAGTCTGGGAGATCGAGATCAGCCTGGGCCATGTAGCGAGAACTTGTCTCTCCCTGGAACACAAACACTGGAGTCACGTGTGGTGGCGCCCACCGTCCCGGCTACATGGGATGTGGTGGCCTCCATTATGGAACTTTCTTTGGCATCACTCCCACCGACAGAACGTGTGAGTCCAGACTGGGCTCCGTGATACATGGCTGTTAGCCCCACGCATTGGAGGCAGAGCAGAGTCTGCCTTAGCCTAGGGGTGGAGACCAACTCAGTGACGTGCCAGAGCTCGTCTCGGTGGAGAGGTTCCCAAAATCGAATC
>NW_007021942.1:0-767 GCF_000164805.1 Carlito syrichta
GATGATGGGATACTCTGCTAAAACAAGGAAATGCCATGACCTAACTCACATTTCTAAAAAGCCATTCCAGCTACTTTCCAGGAAACACGTGAGAAAAAAATCTAATAGTTTAGGGAAGAAAGTTGGGGATTTTGACTTAGGAGATAGAGGTAGTAAGTGAAGTAATCAGATTAGAGAGATATATACACACTATATATATAATAAATATACATATAATATATGTAAAATAAAATAAATATAAGAAATATATATTTATATACACTTTTTTTTTGTTGGTGTCTCACTCTGTCATTCAGGCTGGAGTGCAGTGGCACACTCACAGCCACCACAGCCTTGACCTACTGGACTCAGGTGATCTTTCTGCCTCAGCCTTCAAGTAGCTGAAAATACAGGCACAGACCACCACACTCAGCTAATTCTTTTGACTTATTGTAGAGACAAGGTCTCGCCAAGATGCCCAGGCTGGTCACGAATCCCTGGGCTCAGGCAATCCTCTCACTTCTGCCTCCCAAAATTCTGGAATTACAGGCATAAGCCACCATGCCCAGTTAGTTTTGGTTATATTTTTTAAGTAAAGCTTGGGCTGGTAGATTGAATGCAGGGTATACAGGAAAAAGAGGCGTTAATGAGACCTCCCTGACTTGAACTATTAAGTGAGGTTGAACACTGGGAAAATAGTAATAGGTTTGGATCTTTTTTTTAAAGATACTTATCAGACAGCCAAATGGAGACATAAAGTACACAAAAGGAAATTTTTTTTTAATTGA
>NW_007021943.1:0-822 GCF_000164805.1 Carlito syrichta
CAGTATGTTATGCTTGAATCTCACTATTATTTTACTCTGTTAAGGGATGATGAAAATTTATTCCACTTTTGAAATGGTATCAAGTTAATTTGTTTTTATTTATTTATTTTTTTGAGACAATGTCTCACTCTATCACTAAGGCTAGAGTATAGTGGCACAATCATGGCTCACTGCAGTCTCGACCTCCTGGGTTCAGATGATCCTTCCACCTCAGCTTCCCGAGTAACTGGGACTACAGGTGAGCACCACCACGCCTGGTTAATTTTTAAATTGTTTGAAGCAATGAGGTCTCTCTATGTTGCCCAGGGTGGTCTCAAGCTTCTGGACTCAAGAGATCCCCCTGCCTCAACCTCCCAAATTCACACTAATTGCTAGGATTATAGGCATGGGCCACCATGCCCAGCCTCAAACTGATCTATTCTTATCGAAAACAATGAACACTTAAGTAAAAACTTTACTCATAGATTTCACTGCCTGAAGAAATAATAGACATAAAACTATTTATTAAGACATTTCAAAAACCTAATCAAAGTTAAGTAATATTAGTCAAAACTAAATAATTTTTATTATAGAAATTTTTTTTTTTTTTTTTTTTTTTTTTTTTTTTTTTGAGTTGGAGTCTCACTCTGTCGTCCAGACTGGAGTGCAGTGGCCGCTCCCGGCCACCGCAGCCTCGGCCTGCTGGGCTCCAGCGATCCTTCCGCCTCAGCCTTCCGAGTAGCCGGAATTACAGGCATGCGCCACCACACCCAGCTGATTTTTTTTTTGATTTATTGTAGAGATGAGGTCTCACTGCCCAGGCGGGTCTCGAACCCGCGGGCT
>NW_007021944.1:0-773 GCF_000164805.1 Carlito syrichta
AAACTATGCAGTTTAACAAAGGTCAGAGAATAGCCCAGTTGCTGCTCCTGCCTTATCACAAAGCAGGTAAAATTAACTAACCTGCATAGAGGTAACTCTGGATTTGACTCTAGCGATGTTGTTTTTTGGGTTCAGGAGGTTACTAACCCTAGACCTCTAGAAGACATATGTATATAAGGAGTTAAGATTAAAGGCTTATTGGACACCAGAGCCGATGTTTCTTGTATTCCCGGAAAGGATTGGCCTGCCTCGTGGCCAACTCGTATGGCTCCTTCAGGACTCATAGGCATTGTTCGAGTACCCTCAGTAACCAATAGACCTAAAAATTTTAAATTGGACAGATAAGACTTCAAAAACTTTTTGCCCATATGTTATTCCATCTATCCCCTTTACATTATGGGGAAGAGATATTCTTGCTCAAATAAGCATGCATTTATATAGCCCTAATGATAAAGCTTCAGCACAAATGCTGTAGATGGGCTATGATCCTTTTAAGGGACTTGGTAAAGACAGACAGGTAATGCAGGAACCTGTCCAAATTAATGAAAAGCCTAAGTTTTGTAATTAAGAAAAAAAAAATCTGGTATATGGAGACTTTTACAGGATTTAAGAGCTATTAACACTACTATGGGAGCCATGGAGTGTTACAGCCTGTATGGCTATACCTGTTAACTTTAATATTATAGTTATTAATTTACAGAATTGTTTCTTTACTATACCTTTAAGCCCAGAGAATTATAAACAATTTACATTCAGTTTACTCTCTGAGAATT
>NW_007021945.1:0-441 GCF_000164805.1 Carlito syrichta
GTTCGAGACTGGCCTGGGCAGTGAGATCTCATCTCTACAATAAATCAAAAAATCAGCCGGGCATGGTAGTGCATGCCTGTAATTCCGGCTACTTGGAAGGCTGAGGTGGAAGGATCACCGGAGTCCAGCAGGCGAGGCTGCAGTGGCCGGAAGTGGCCACTGCACTCCAGTCTGGGCAAAGAGTGAGACTCCAACTCAAAAAATAAAAATAAAAATAAAATTAAAATAAAGATTACTATGCACCCCTGTATGGAAAAAAAAACTAGATGACCTAAATGAAATGGAGGATTTTCTGACATCACATCACAAAAACAAAAAACAGCTCCATTAAAAAGAGAACAATCCCCGCACCTTTGGGAGGCTGAGGTGAGTGGATTGCCTGAGCCCGCGAGTTCGAGACCTGCCTGGGCAGCGAGACCTCATCTATACAATAAATCAAAA
>NW_007021945.1:1594-2349 GCF_000164805.1 Carlito syrichta
ATACCTAACCCTTAACTGTACCCCACAATATCAAAATAAAAAATATTGATAATAAAAAAAGAGAACAAGGAGGAAGGGGCACACTTCCTCAAGGGTACCCACATAATCAACATTTGTATACCTAACCCTGAATTGTACCCCACATCTTTATAATAACAAAAATAAAATAAAACAAAAAAATAAAAAGTGAGGAAAAATCATGAATAGACACTTCTTGAAAGAAGATATATGGGCAGATAACAGAGTCATTAAAAAGTGCTCAACATCTCTAATCATCAGATAAATGCAATTCAAAATCACGCTGAGATACTCCTTGGCCATCATTAACAAAACAAAGAACAACAGATGCTGGCAAGGTTGGAGAGAAAAGGGAACACTTCTGTACTGTTGGTGGAAATGCAAACTCGTTCAACCTCTATGGAAAACATTGTGGTAATTTTTAAAAGAACTAGAAATCAACCTTCCATATGACACAGCAATCCCCCTATTGGGAATATACCCAGAGGAATTCAAGTTATTCTGCCAAAAGTTACCTGCACACGCATGGTTTTGTAACACTATTCACAATAGCAAAAACATGGAAACAACCGTCTGCCCATTGAAACTATCCTGGATTTTAAAATGTGGTATATATACATGATGAAATATTATGTAGTGATAAAGAAGGACAAACATATAGACTTCACAGCAACTTGGATGGATTTAGAGTCTATAATGCTAAGTGATCATCATAGAAACAAAGAACTGAGTACTAC
>NW_007021945.1:2976-5248 GCF_000164805.1 Carlito syrichta
CCCACTTGTATACTAATCCTGAATTGTACCCCACATCTTTAAAATAAAGAAGTGTGTGTGTGTGTGTGTGTGTGTGTGTGTGTGTGTGTGTGTGTGTGTGTGTAAAGATACATTTTAGGTACTCTACTTCCTGATGGCCAAGATTCCCTTCTTAATGTTCGGTGGCATATTTTGTAGGTACTAATATCCCATTCTTATCTGTATTATCCATCAAAACTTTCTTCATCAAGGAGATCTGCTTTCACAGATTTCTCAACTATCTGATGTCTGCCTCTTGGTTTCCTGTTTTTATTTCTTGTTACCAAATTCTTGTTTTGGAAAATGCTTTCTAAGCTTAGGCTTACACATCCATTCTAACCTGTCCATCGTGTACCTCTCCAAGGCCAACAACAACCTGGAGTGGTCAACTGGGCACTAGAATACTCCAGATAATAGGTCTGGTCAACCAACCCAGGCCCAAGCTTTGCCTATAACAACTCATCCTGCTCCTTTACAAAGACTATCCTCTTTGAAAAGTGATTCTGCCTTGATACTCCCTACAGCAAACACCATCAGATCCTCAGAATCCAGAGGACTCCTGGAGTAACCTGAGTATTTAAGAAGACAGAAAAATTACTCTGCCTTTTACCAAAGAATGGGGAATGTGTTAGCAGGGAATCTAGGATGGAAGATGATACACAAGAAGCCCTTGCATCTGCTAACAACTTATATTTCAAGTTAATACACATAGTCAACTCTGTAGTATTACAGTTTGCAACTCCAGCCACCTTCTATTATTTTGACTACCCTGTTTTTGCTATTCTCTGCTCCATCTGACCAGTTAAGACCTCATATATCTGTACGCCTCCTGGATCTCAGAATCTAAGATGGGTGGCTTGGACATGTTGTCAAAAGCCCTCTGGGCTCTTGCCAAACCATGTTCAGAATTTTAAAGTCCTGGACGATGGGAGTGTATGGGCTAGAATATGTACTCCTGGGATGAGACTGAAGGAGAGTTCTGGAAAGGGAAGTGTCTCCTCATTCCTGACTCTGCACAAAAGGACCAGTCCTCCCATGAATCTTCTTGAGATTGGCACATTAAACCTAATGAGATAGCAATATCTGTCCCTCAATCCCCCTCATAGTAGACCAGGTATCCAGTATGTTAGCATGTGTCCCCAGCCTTCCTCCCTCCCTAGTGATGTCCAGCATCTGCTGATCCCACCCTTGTGCTAGTGTGACCAGCGTTCAGGGCCCATATATGAGTGAAATTATGTAGCATTCAGTTATTTGTTTCTGTGGTAGTTTACTTAGTATGATGATCTTTGGCTACATCCAAGTTGCTGCAAATGTCATGATTTAGTTTTTCTTTATGGTTGTGTAATGTTCCATCATGTGTATGTACCATATTTTCTTTATCCAGTCCACTTTTGATAGACATCTGGACCAATTCTATGATTTTGTTATTGTGAATAGTGCTGCAATAAGCATAACATGTGAAGGTGTCTTTTGGGTAGTGATTTGTGTTCCTCTGGGTGTATTCCCAGGAGAGGAATTACTGATTGTATGGAAATGTAATTTTTAGTTCTTTGAGAAATTGTTACACTGCTTTCCATAGAGGTTGAACTAGCTTACATTCCTACCAACAGTGTAGAAGCATCCCCTTTTCTCCACAGCCATGCCAGCAGTTTTTTGTTTTGTTTTGTTTTGTTTGACTTATAAATGATAGGCATCCTTAAAGGTGTTAGATACTATCTCGTTGTAGTTTTGATTTGCATTTATCTGTTAATTATTGAGGCTGAGAATTTTTTCATGTGTTTGTTGGCTGCTTGTATGTCATTCTTTGAGAAGAGTCTGTTTACTTTTGCCCAATTTTTAATGGAGTTGTTTTTTTCCTTTCAATTCGTTTGAAATCCTTATAGATCCTTGATGTTAGACCTTTATCAGATGCATCACTTGCAAATATATATATATATATTCCCCCCCATGGGTTGTCTCTTTACTCTCTTTTTGGTTTCTTTTGCTGTGCAAAAACTTTTCACTTTGATAAGGTCCCTCCTATCTTTTGTTGCATCTGCTTTTGAGGACTTGGCCACAAATTCATTGCCTATTCTGATGTTCTTTAAGGGTGTTACCTATGTTTTCTTCTAAGATTCTTATATTTTAAGGTTTTACATTTAAGTCCTTTGTTGGGAGCCAACATCTATAGCTACATGGCTGAGGCCTGTAAAGACCCATCTGGAAGATCGCCTCTGACATAGGATATCACTTATACCTATAATATTGGCGTGTG
>NW_007021946.1:0-825 GCF_000164805.1 Carlito syrichta
TTCTAAAAGAATCAGAGTTTCGAAGCAGGATGTATCTAACGAGAGTCTTAATATACAGGAAAATACACAGCTCCTTGACAAGGAAGAAAAAGAATCGGGGTTAGAGCAGTCCTCAGTCCTTAAAATCAACAGGCCATCTGCTGTGGACTAAAAAAGAATCAGAGTTTAGACGCTGGAACACAGGTAATAGCAGTCCTCATATGCAGAATCCACATGATCTCTAACTAAGGAGAAATAAGAAACCTCTTCTACACGTTTCCTACATCATAATATCTACATGATATCTTGCTAATGGCAAAACAAGTATCAGGGTCTCCAACCAGAGTTCTGGGGATAGGGAGTCATCATATAATGGACATTACATGGCCCCTTGGTAAAGAAGATTAAAGAATCTGTGATACACTAGTCCACAATTCGAAAAATTCTCAGGGCGTCTTACTGCGGTATAAACAAGAATCAAGGCTTCAAATTCGTCTCATGTTTCAGAGATATTTGGCTTGTGGGTATTATGAATCAGTCACTTCAGGCCTCCAGCAACATTCTGGTCCTCTTGAGAGTTTTAATCAGGTATCTAGTAGTACAAAACCCTTAAGTTCCTCGGGACAATTAATGCCAGACTCCCGGAAAAAAAGTATATTGCCGTGTTTGGATGTAACTTTGGTCTTAAGATGAACTTGTTAATCCTGAAATTTCCGTTTGTACTTTATTTGTACAGGGGCAGAGGGTTTTGCCATTGCTAAATATTTTGAACGAATTATTAAAATGTAAGCAGGATCCATGGATTCCTCGTCCCTAGGAAAAATCTGGGCACCTGCATTTTTGTAC
>NW_007021947.1:0-731 GCF_000164805.1 Carlito syrichta
CACAAAAAGTGACCCTAATGTATGCAAGGTAAAAAAAATATCATCTAGAGGTCAAAGGACCAGAAGACACAATGCAGACTTTGGACAGACTTGGGTGTATCACCAATGCATAAAACAGCCTCCCTGAAGGAGGTAGGGAGAAGGGGTGCCCTAGGTGACTCCAGAAGCAAGTGGGGTCTGTAAGCCTGAAGGCAAAGGAACCAAATATAAGCACTCTCATCGTCCCTACAAGGGGAATGGTTAACAATGCAGAAATGACTGCACGTGTACAATGAAACAATTAAATAGATGGCTGACAGTGTGAGCCAGTTTTTTCAGTGTTGGGAGAGAGAGGTTACAAATGGCAAGGGAATAAGGCTGGAATGGCCCCCGTAGATGGAAGACAGAGACATCATGTATAACTTAACAGATACGGGTGGTTACATGTAGAAACGTTCATAGATACGTATGCATACTCCATTGCCTGGGAGGGATGGTACCCTAGCAGCAACAAGCACACCCAGCACTCAGACTTCAGTTTCTAGTCATTCTCCAACAACAAAATCTAAGGTTCCTTGGAGAAATAGCTGATTCTAGGACTGAAACAAGTGTAACCTGGAAGATTATGCATGCTAAAAAGTAAGAAAGTGGCCAGGCACGGTGGCTCACACCTGTAATTCCAACACTTTGGGAGGCTGAGGCAGGAGGATCACTTGAGGCCAGGAATTTGAGACCAGGCTGTCAACAGAAAA
>NW_007021948.1:0-781 GCF_000164805.1 Carlito syrichta
CTAATGTAATATTTGTGTGCGATCTGCAAACTCCAATTTCGTATCACATTGGAGATTTGTTATCAGAAGCTACATCCTTCCTTAACTGCCTCCTGCTTCCCGTTCCGGTCATGGTCCTTCCGCGGAACTTGCTCCATGACACCAGGGTGACTGACTGTCAGTCTGGTATGGCTCCAGGTCCCTCCTTTCCTGGGCACTGCTCTCAAGAGCAGCCTTCACTGGATCAGGCGTAGCTCCTAGACCTCACACCTTCTTCTGTGTAATGGTGTGAAAGAGCTCCATGGAGCTCATGCTGGCACAAGAGCCAAAGATACAACATATTCAAGTCCAAGTGTCTGTATTATTATTCTATGCTATTCTGCCATAGAAGTTCAGTCGACATTTGAACTCCCATGTATGCTAATTATTCAGGACACAGGCTCGAATCTCTTGACAGTGGGCCCTTCGACCCATTGTGGTTGAGGAAATAGGGAGGAGCAGCACGAAAGGAAAATGGGAAAGCTTGATAGGATTGGCCTTCTTTGAAATTATGGGAAGTAATGTGGAAGTTATATTTGAAAGCATTAGAACACTTCACTGAGAATAAAAGCCTTCTTTAGTTCTTTTCAGTAAACCGATTTGGATTTTCCCCCTGATTTCCATCCAGTGGCGTCATTAGTGTTTACTTCACTCTGTGTCTTGCGATCATAGGATTACCTAAGCCATTTTCATAATTGTAACCTCTTTAGGTAATCAGCGGGCACCAACATTCCCTTGAAGAGTGAAGGCTCATCATTCACTC
>NW_007021949.1:0-657 GCF_000164805.1 Carlito syrichta
AAATTATCTTCACCATTGAAAAGCTGCAAACAGCTCTCCCTAAGTATATTCTAATTCTATAAATATTCTTTTAAATCTTATAAAGAAGCTTGTACTGTATAAAAGGCTCCCAAATGTGACCTGAATTTGAATTATATCTAATACCTAGGCTGAAACCGCAGTTTATGGGAAACAGGAACAATGGGTTTCTAGAGTCAGCTATGCCTGTCACAGTCACAGAGTCTTCAGCTTAGGCCAGCAGAGTTCCTTTAGGTTGTTCTTGTGCTGCATGGCAAAAGGGGGAGGAAAATGGGGTCTACGGCTCTCGAACACGTCCTAGCGGTCTCGAGGTCCACGGCCCTCCCTGATCCCTAACGCTCAGTGGGCCTCCGTGGCCGGCTCCCAACAGTCAGCCTTCCGAGTAGCTGGAACGACAGGCTCGCGCTACCACGCCCGGCTAAGTTTGGATTTATTGTGGAGATGAGATCTTGCCAAGTTGCCCAGGTGGTTCTCGAACCCACGGGCTCAGGCAATCCACTCACCTCGGCCTCCCAAGCGTGAGATTATAGGCTGAGCCATGGAGCCCGGCTCCTATCTCTTTTTTTTTAGTTAACATCCATATTTTGAGCCAACGTTATTTACATTTATTCCTATATCAAATTACAAACACTGAAATTT
>NW_007021950.1:0-620 GCF_000164805.1 Carlito syrichta
GCCGTAGAGTGCTTCAGTGTAACAAGACCTAGAGTCAAAGGGAGGCCTTGACGCCCATCAGGCAACACTTCCCAACAGCTTTCACATCCACAATGTCACTGACATGCCCCTTATACAAAGCAAAGCAGGAAAGCATGTCATCACCCGAAGCCCTACCATCTGCTTACTAGAGAAAAAACGGTAGCATAGAGACACACAGCAAAATCACACTGATTACTTTTTTTAAAATATAATTACCATGGTGTCTTTTTGTTTCTTTTTTTAAAGATGTGGGGTACAATTCAGGATTCGGTATACAAGTGGTCATCGAACAGGTAAAGTTTGGGCCTCCCTTTGGTCCCCACTTGGCCTGGTTTGAGATCAGGTACCCTTACTGATGTTTTGCCCCCTCCACGCCACCCCAATCACACTAATTTCTAGTCATTCAAAGCAACTGAAAAATCTATAGTGTTCAATTCTTTTATTTATTTATTTATTTATTTATTTATTTTTTTGAGTTGGAGTCTCACTTTTGCCCAGACTGGAGTGTCCGGCAATCCTTCCGCCTCAGCCTTCCAAGTAGCTGGAACTACAGGCACATGCTACCACGCCCGGCTAATTTTTTTTGATTTATTGTAGAT
>NW_007021951.1:0-619 GCF_000164805.1 Carlito syrichta
TTCTATCTCCTATACTTTTAAGGTTAAAGGTAAATGTTTTGGTTTACAAGATTTAGTATAATTTACTTAGTTCATATTGGGCTAGGATTAGGTTCAAAGTGGTCATTTGTGAAATCTTCCGGGTGTAAGCCGGGTGCTTTGTGATTTAAGCTACACTTTGTCTATTCCAAGCACACTTTCCAGTATGCTTACCTTGTTACCACTTATCTCATCTCATGCGCTGTAATTTGTTTTATGTAGATTATTGTGGAGTTGCATTTGAGGAGGGTGACGGGCGGTGTGTGCGTGCTTCCTGGCCTTTATTTCAACTAAGCTCTCTATTCTTGGTTTACTACTAAATCCTCCTTTAATTCTTGTTTTCATCAGAATATTCATAATACTCTAAAGTAGAGAATGTAGCCCATTGCTTTCCACCTCATAGGTTACACCTTGACCTAACGTTTTTATGCTTATACTTGTGCTTACTTTAAAGCCTTTTTAGGGTTTGCTGAAGATGGTGGTATATAGACTGAATTATCAAGAGGTGGTAAAGTTGATCGGGGTTTATCGGTTATAGAACAGGCTCCTCTAGAGTGATGTGAAGCACCGCCAAGTCCTTTGAGTTTTAAGCTGTTGCTTG
>NW_007021952.1:0-1042 GCF_000164805.1 Carlito syrichta
CATTATGATACCAGCCGCTTCCGTGAGGTGTTATGTCCGGACCCCCTCTGTGCGGTCTGTAAAAGAGCAAGTGCCCAGGTCGAGCGAATGCTGGTCCAGGCGTCTCTGGAAGATGCTGCCATCGTTGTCTCTTGGGCAGCCCCAGGTTCCGTGACCGAGGCATCATTCACTGTCGCCTCGACCCACTCGGCAACCTCTCCTGATGAACTAACAGCAGCCCCTGGATCTGGACCTTCCCCACCTCCCCCCTCTGATCTCTCCCCTAACCTGACGACCCCGGCAGCTGACCTACCTTCCCCCTCACCACCTGGTGACTCTCTGCCACCAGAGCCTGCTCTGCCCTTGGATCCCAAAGTCCCTGTGGCCCAATCCCCATCCCACCCACTCGGTCTTCCCCCTTTCCCACCACATCAGATTCAGAGAACAGATCCTGATGGGTCTGCAAAGCAACCTGAGGATGCCCTGTCTTCAAACACCATCTGCTCACGTGACTCCTCCCTTGCCCAAGATGTCTGCCCCTTACCGGATGTTTCCCTGGCAAGGAGTCATCCTGCTCTCCCACCACCGACCCCGTCCTCTCCACCTCCGCCAGACTCCACTGTGGCTCACGATGACCGTCCGAGGCTTGCAGCTGAAGAATTCTCTGCGTGGCAGCCTCAGGCCAAGGGCTTGCCTCCCTCCAACTTGGCCCAGTCTGACCTCCAGCCAGAAGCTCAATGTCCTCCATTCTTCTGACGTCTCTCCTGGGGGAGACCCTACAGTCAACCTCATACAGCCGGGGACCCCCTCGTTCCTCAGCCCTGACGTTCTGGCCCTCTTGGAGAGGCAAGTCAGAGAGAGGGGGGACTTTCAAATGTGGCAAGACAAGAAAATAGGATCTCTTCCAACACAACTTAGTTCGCATTACCAACGCAATACTTCAGAGAAAGGGTTAACCTCTCTCGTAGACTGCACCCCTCAGCGGTCTCCCTTCCCTCTGGGGCCAGCAAAGGCAAACCGGAGGAGCTGCTCTTGCCTCGGCAGCCCCCGAATTCTGAGACTG
>NW_007021953.1:0-846 GCF_000164805.1 Carlito syrichta
CTATTTTATGACATTTTTAATATCTGTTTTCCTGAGATTATTTATAAGACAACCCCACCTCTGCCAAGAAACATTAAAAGGGCTTTGTTGTTGCTTTGATACAGGGAAGCAACAGAGATGACAACAAACTCCTCTATTATGACTTAAGTAAAAGAAAACCAGGGAGAAAAATTGGAAGTGGAAGAGAGTTCAAGGTGCAGCCTGGCTGAGTAGCTAACAGTAATGACAATAGTACCTGACATCATTGGCCCAGGCAGTCTGATACCAAAGGAAGTGCTCTTAACCTCTGTACTTCAATGCCCACAAATACAAATGCAACACGTTGCACAAAAATGCACCACAGTGTGGACTGTAGTAAAATGTTTATAGAGAACTAATTTATAAACAGGTCAGACACAAATGAAAAATTATTCAAGTTCAAGATAGAACCAGAAAAATTATTTAGTATACAGTCCAGAGAGCCAATGAGAGATGAAAAATGTAAATTTTTAAATCAAAAATATTTAAATATCTCCAGAGGGAGAAAATAGCAAGAACAAAGAGGAGGCCAGATTCAAAGTGATTTTTGGTGAGAATTTTCCAGTGATGGAGAGAAATCAAACCACAGATCTAGAAAGAAAAAAAAAATCCCCAAGCAACAGATTGGAAAAAAAAAAGACCTGGGACTATCATAATGAAATGTTAAATATCAAGGGAAGAAAAGGAAGTAGGAGAGCAGCCAGAGAGAAAGACAGATTCCCTCCACAGGACACACACCTGGGCCAGCTTGTGGAGTACGCAGAGGAGACTGAGGGCAGGAGATAGAACTTGGAGCATTCGAGAGCTGCCCCAGGGTAGGGACTCTTG
>NW_007021954.1:0-750 GCF_000164805.1 Carlito syrichta
TAGGCTGTTACTTATGGTTGATCACCTTGAAGTTGCATGAGCTTCCTGGGGACAAATCTGTGAAAAGTCCAAGACATTTATCAAGCCCATGGGATTCAAATTCCAGCCTCTTTCTATGCAGCAGATTTTGACAAGGCCTTCTTTTAGGGTTTTTTAGAGTAGTCTAGAATAACCTTGCTCTAGTACATGATCCTCACGCCTAAGGCATGGCCTTTTTGAATGCCTAGGATGTTAATGAGGTCACTCTACTCTGGTTGGAACTGAATTCCAATGTCTCTCAACACAGATCTATTTCTAGTATCTTTGTTCCAAACTCAACTGTGTAGCAGCAACTCTCTGGTAAGACTCCCATATTCTCAGACTATGCATGCACAGCCCAGTCCTCAGACAAAGACTCACAGAGCTGAGAGAGAGAGAGAGAGAGAGAGAGAGAGAGAGAGAGAGAGAGAGAGAGAGAGAGAGAGAAGCCAGAAGCCAGGTGTGGTAGTTCACGCCTGTAATCCCAGCACTTTGGAAGGTGGAGGCAAGAGGATTGCCTGCATCCAGAGGTTTAAGATCAGCCTGGGCAACTTGGTGAGACCTCATCTCTACCATAAATTTAAAAAATTAGCCGGGTGTTGTGGCATACACCTGTAATTCCAGCTATCTGGAAGGCTGAGGTGGAAGGTGGAAGGATTGCCTGAGTCCAGTAGGTCAAGGCTGCAGTAGCCATGAGCATACCACTGCACTCCAGTCTAAGTGACAGAGTGA
>NW_007021955.1:0-1894 GCF_000164805.1 Carlito syrichta
GTCAGCTGTCTAGCCTATTAGCTTAAATCGGCCGTCTAGCTGATTTAAAATAATTTAAACTAAATAGTTATTTTAAACTATAATACCTGACTTAAGTAGAAGACTTAATGAGCTAGACAGTTGAGTCAACTAGCTGCCTGACGGCCAACCCCCTGGCTAGATAACTGGCTGCATAGCCTTCTAGCCATCCAGGTAGCTATCTTGTTAAGCCAGTTGGCTAGCCTTCTAGCCAACCAGGTAGCTAGCTTGTTAAGTCAGCTGGCTAGCCAGCTAGACAGCCAACTACCTAGTCAGCTAGTTATGTCAGCTATATAGCCAGCTAGCTAGTTAAGTCAGCTAGCAAGTTACCTAACTGTTCAGCTAACTAGTTAAGTCAGCTAGCTAGTCAGCTAGATAGTCAACTAGATAGTTAAGTTGGCTAGTCAGCTTGCTAGCCAGTCAGCTAACTAATTAAGTCAGCTAGCTAGAGAGCTAGCTAGCTTGTTTGCTAGCTATTTATGTCAGCTAGATAGCCAGCTAGCTAGTCAGCTAGCTGGTTAAATCATCTAGCAAATATGCTAGTTATTTAGCTAACTAGTCAGCTGGCAATTCATCTAGATGGTCAGATAACTAGTGAGCTCGCTTGTCTGCCATCAGGTCAGCTAACCAGTCAGCTCACTCGCCCACCAAATGGTTAGCAAACTAGTTGCCTCGCTAGCCAGCCAACAGGTCAGCTGATTATTCGGCTTGCTTGTCAGCAGACTAATTAAGTCAGTTCACTGTTCAGCTCACTTGCTGGCCAACTAGTTAAGGCAGCTTATCAGTCAGCTCACACGCTGGCTGGCTAGTTAAGTCGGCTCACTGGTCGGCTCACATGCCGGCCGACTAGATAAGTTTTCTGACTCGTCGACACACTCGCCAACTGTCTACATAAGTCAGCTGACAAGTCGGTTCATTAACTGGTCGACTATGTAAGTCAGCTGAAAAGTCGGCTCATTCGCTGGCCTACTAGATAAGTCAGCTGACCAATCGGCTCACACATCGGCTGACAAGTTCAGTCAACTGAGCAGTCGGCTCACTCGTGGATGATTAGTTACGTCTGCTCACCTGTTGACTCCCTCGCCAGCCGACTAGTTAAGTCAGCTAACCAGTCGGCCAATAAGCAGGCCAACCAGTTAAGTCAGCTCAACATTTGTCTGACTAGTCAGCTAACTAGTCGGCCGGCAAGCCAGGCCAGCTAAGTAGTCTGCTGACTAGTTAAGTCAGCTAACTAGTTGGCCAAATAGTCAGTTGACGAGTTAGGTTAGCTATGTAGCCAGCCAACAAGTTAGCCAAGCTAAATAGTTGGCCAAGTAGACAGTCAACTTGTCAACTCAGCAAACTAGTAGGCAGAATAGTTGGGCAACTTGTTACGCCTGCTAACAAGCTGGCCGACTCATCAGCCAATGTGTTAAACCAGTTATCTTGTCGGCCACTCGTCAGCCAACTAGTTAAGTCACCTAACTAACTCGTTTACTAATTATGACAGTTTGCTAACTCGTAAGCCAACTAGTTAAGACAGGTAGCTAACTCGTTAACCAACTACATAATTCAGCTAGCTATCTCGTTAGCCTACTAGTTAAGTTGGCTAGCTAAGTCAGCTAGCTAACTCCTAAGCTAGCTAGTTAAGTCAGCTAGCTAAGACTACTACCTACCTACATAACTAACTAGTTAAGTCAGCTAGTTATTCAGTTAGCTAACTACTTAGCTAACTCTTTAAGTCAGCTAGTTAAGTAAGCTCACTAACTAGTTAAGTCAGCTAGTTAAGTCAGCTAGGTAAATAATTAAGTCAGCTAGCAAAGTCAACTAATTAAGTTCAGCTTACTACTACTTAAGTCAGCAGATAAATCAGCTAGCTAGCTAGTCAGCTAACGGG
>NW_007021955.1:2837-3771 GCF_000164805.1 Carlito syrichta
GGCTAGCTGGTTAAGTCAGCTAGTTAATTCAGCTGGCTCGCTAAGTAGTTAGCTAGTTACAACAAATAGTCATGTCAGCGAGCTAGCTATTTAAGTCAGCCAGTTAAGTCAGCTGGCTAGCCAACTGCCTAGCTGGGTAGCTACCTAGTTACGTCATCTGGCTAGCCAGTTGTCTAGCTACTTAAGTTAACTAGTAAAGTCAGCTCGCTTCCAGCTGTTTAGCTAGGTTGCTAGGACGTTAAGTCAGGTCACAAGACAGTCAGCTATGTAGGTAGCTAGCTAGTTATGTCAGCTAGTTAAGTTAGCTGACTAGCCAGCTAACTACTTAGCTAGGTCAGTCAGCTGGCTAGAGAGCTGGCTGGCTAGTTAAGTCTCCTAGTTTAGTCAACATGCTAGCCAGATGGCTAGCTATGTAGCAAGCTAGTTAATTCAGCTGGCTAGAAAACAGGCCAGCTATTTAATTTAGCTAGATAAGTCAGCTGATTATCCAGCTTGCTAGCTAGGGAGCGAGCTAGTTAAGTCAGCTGTCTAGTCAGCTGTGTAGCTAGGTTGCAAGCTAGGTAAGTCAGTTGGCTGGCAAGCTGGCTAGCTAGTTAAGCCAGCTAGTTAAGTCAGCTGGCTAGTCAGCTGGCTAGCAAGGTAGCTAACTAGTTAAGTCAACTGGCTGGCCAGCTGGCTAGATACTTATGTCAGCCAATTAAGTCAGCTGGATAGCCAGCTTGCCAGCTAGTTAATTTGGCTAGTTAAGTCAGCTGGCTAACCGGCTGGCAGGCTAAGTAGCAAGCTAGTTAATTCAACTGGTTAGTAAGCAGGCCAGCTAATTAATCAGCTAAATTAGGCAGCAGGCTACCCACTTGTCTAGCTAGGTAGAGAGCTAGTTAATTCAAGTGGCTAGCCAGCTAGTTAGCTAATTAAGTTGGCTAATTAAGTCAGA
>NW_007021955.1:4166-4933 GCF_000164805.1 Carlito syrichta
AACTCAGCGAGTAAGTCAGATGGCTAGCCAGCTGGCTAGCCAGAAAGCTAGCTAGTTAAGTCACCTGGCTTGCCAGCTGGCTAACTAGTTAAGTCACCTGCATAAGTCAACCAGCTAGCCAGCTGGTTATCTAGGTAGCTAGCTAGTTATGTCTGCTGGCAAGCATGCAGGCTTCGCATGCTAGGTAGCTAGTTAGTTAAGTCTGCTATGTAGCCAGCTGGCTAGCTAGTTAAGTCAGCTAGTTAAGTCAGTTGGCTAGCCACCTAACTAGCTATGTAGGTAGGCAGTTCGTTCAGCTGGTTAGCCAGCTGTCTATCTAGTTAAGTGAGCTAGTTAAGTCAGCTGGCTAGACACCTGGCTAGCTAGGTAGCAAGCTAGTTAATTCAGCTTGTTAGCAAACTAGTTAAGTCAGCTATTTGATTCAGCTAGCTAACCATCTAGCTAACTGGATAAGTCAGCTAGTTAAATCAGCTTGCTAGCCAGCTGGCTAGCTAGGTAGCTAGCTAGTTAACTCAGTTGTCTAGCCAGCTGGCTATCTAGTAAAGTCCGCTAGTTAAGTAAGCTAGTTAACCCACTGGGTAGCTAGCTAAGACAACTTGTTAAGTCAGTTGGCTAGTAAGATGGCTAGCTGGTTAAAAAGCTAGTGAAGTCAGATTGCTACCATGCTTGTTAGCTAGTTATTTGTGCTATATAAGTCAGCTGGCTAGGTAGTTAGATAGCTAGTTAAGTCAGCTAGTTAATTCAGCTAGCTAACAAAATGTCAGCAG
>NW_007021956.1:0-789 GCF_000164805.1 Carlito syrichta
CCATTTAACCATTATTACATTATTTGTAATATGATTTGTTACATGGTGCTATGTCTAGTAGATTCTATAAAGTGATATTTACATGTGTGTTTTGTGTACTCCATTTTTACTCAACCAACTGACCAAAACACACACACACACACACACACACACACACACACACACACACACTTTTAAAGTTCTTTCTACCCCCTTTTCTTCACAGATCACCAAGATCCCATTGAATGGCTTGGGCTGCAGTCATTTCCAGTCCTGCAGTCAGTGTCTCTCCGCCCCTCCCTTCGTGCAGTGTGGCTGGTGCCACGACAAATGTGTGAGAAAGGAGGAATGCCCCCGTGGAACATGGACTCAAGAGATTTGCCTGCCTGCAATCTATGAGGTGGGAATCTGTCTACTGTCATGCATGTTTTTTCGTAAGCACAAATCCCAGAAATAAAAAAGAATCCCCAAACTTAACTTACTCATTTAGCTGTGAGCCATCAGCCAACGCACCATCTCCCTCCCGGCTTTATCCCCAGAGTGGCATTTGGGCACATCACATTCTGGTGAGTTCTGCACCTGAAGTGCTTCCTTCACACTCACTAGGTTCTTTTCCTTGGGCAGCTGCTCTCTCTGAGCACTCTGCGAATCAAAGAGTGGTGGTGAATGAGCAATAGTGCTCCCCATTTTCTCACACGGGGACCTGTTTCCTCCTGACTCACCCGTTTTCTGATTCCTCACCACCTACTTTAAATGCCAGTGCCCAGACGTGAGCCTCCACCACAGAAACAAATCTGCCCATAGCATATC
>NW_007021957.1:0-625 GCF_000164805.1 Carlito syrichta
TGTGACAAGATCCCGTCTAGGCATGAGGTTCCCAAAATCAAGTCTGGCTTGGTGGCCCACAGAGTCCTGGCAGCTTGGGAGCCAAGGCTGAAGGACCGATTTAGCCCCACAGGTTGAGGCCCCAGGAACCATGATCATGCCAATGCACTCCAGTCTAGCTGATGGAGACTCCAGTGACAAAAAGACACCTTCCAAGTGCATAACGATTGGGTTCATGGGTCCCCAGGGAAAGTTCCGTGTGGCTGGGGTACGATGGAGTGATCAGGAGAAGGGGTTCCCTCTCCCCGCCTGCAGGTGGCATACAGGGTGACCAGAACCTGGGCTGGCTGGTATATTGCTGGATCACATTGATTACTCTGTGCCCATTAGCTGCCCTAGCTCAGGGACGTCTGTTCCCTGAGCTCATACATGTCTTTGCTGTGAAGCCGGGTTTGAAGGGTGGAGGCATTCCTTCTGGGACACATGGTGGAAGGCATGGGATGGACATGCCCGGTGGTCACCTTTGCAACCTCCCACGAATGACAGGCCTTAAAGTGACTTTTCCTCTCCCATCATTGAGGATGACTCCTTGTGCTGGGTGGCAAGGGTGGTGGTGGTGGTGAGTATTATTATTTGGAGTCGGAAT
>NW_007021958.1:0-2831 GCF_000164805.1 Carlito syrichta
AGCACATATACAAATACATTACCTGAAAATAAGTCAGATACTTATAGGCTTTAAATTATTGAAACAAAATGGTCAGTATTTATATACATATTAAAAATACATTTCAGTAGGCCCAGCATTTTTACTTCAGAAATCATGAAACATTGTGCAATGTGTTTAATACTTTCATAATTGAGACATAATGTCATACAAGTTTATTCTGATCAAGATTATTTTACATGCATGAAAAATGCCACCAAAGACGCATGAGAGTGATAGCAATACCCTATTATTTCCAGAAAGTAACATACTGAGAACAAATGGCTATATCTGAAATCAGTTGACTGTCAGAGTCATATTTGAGAAAACACAAACAGAATTAATTTATTCAATATTGTTATGCTTCATTAGGCTTTGGATTTAGTCTTTAATGTTGCCAGGAAGCAGGATAATTTTACTGAGTTATATTTTTCTAAAATTATGTGCGAAATATTATTATACCCCCCAAAAACACTTTTATCCATAATACCCATTACTGCTTGGAGATATTTTCTGCATCCATATATATTCATATGTATATGTATAGAGATGCATTTGAGTGATTGTGTTTATTGTGTGTATGTATTTGTATTTTGGCAAAAACAACATAACAATGTTAGAAAATGTTGGGGTTTTTTGGTAGTGAATCAAGGTTATTGACTCATTTTTACTAAATGTGGGTTTTAATACTAGAAAGAATGACACATTTGTCTGATTAAGTGTCAGAAAATTTTTTTTGCAAATTAGTCTAATTTGATGTGGAAAATATGGATTAAGAATAAATTTAGAAGCTTACAATGTCACTTCTCTTAATCAAATTTAACTTGCATTGAGCTGCTATGGTTTGGATGTGTCCCCCAATAGTCATGCGTTGGAAAGTTAATCCCCAATGCAGCAGCAATGAGAAGTGGGACCTAGAAAGAGATAATTAGGCCATGAGAACTAATTTCATTCTGGTGGGAGTGAGTTAGTTATCTTGAGAGTAGGTTTGTCATAAGTAAGGTCAGCCCCCTCTTTGACCCTTGCTCTTGCTTTCCTGTCCTTCTACCATGAGATATCTTGATATAGAATTTTCTAGCCTCCAGAACTATGATTGATTTTTCTTTCTTTTTTTTTGTAAATTATTCATTATATGGTATTTTGTTATAGCAACACAAAATGGACTACATCATTAACTAAGAAGTGGTTTTCTGGCCCTAGCCATGTAGAGCATGCCTGAGCTTATTATGCTAATTAGATCTTTAAAATGTCTCCCTCTCACAATATCAGGGGTCACAAATAAAACCTTCTAACTATATTAACCATGGAAATTCATATTATTTTTCCCTAGGACAGCATGCCTGGTTGTTGTTGATTGGTAGTATATCTGAAATCAATCCACTTATTTTTTTTAAGGCCAATTGTATATCTGAAATAGTCTATACATAGAAAACAAATATTTTGGTCCAAAAACATGTCAAATATAGAATCCTATTAGGGTGAATGACAATTTGGGGTGTAGGTTCTTATTTTCCAACAAAACTTTGAGACCCTCCCCCATTGTTTGTGGCTTGATTTTGAATTCACAGAAGGTTGTACAAAACCCAAAAGAGAATTTAACAAAATATATCAAAATGAATTTTAAAATTTGATACTAAAACAAGAAAATGGTGTTTCTTTTCTGAGAGCTACATTTACAAAATGTCTATAAAGCAATTTGAATACAGATAATTCCATAATTATATTTAAAGTGATAGAGTGATCATCAAAACCATCCATGAATAAGATATACTAAGAATGTTTTTCAACAGGATGTTCATGTGTACCATCTGAAAAATTTTAAAATGTCTTCTGAGAGATTTAATTATATAAATACATAAATATTTCATATTATGTATGATTTCAGTGACCAAGTGAATAGGAAACACTTTTATGTATGGCTTCAAATCTTCTCAGCCTTATATCTTATTTCAGCCTCTGCTGTTGTGAATAATTAATGGAGACTTTAAGCAGCTTGGCACAAGTGTGATACAATGCCTTGACAATGCACAGTGGGTCCGCTGACTTGCTGCCCAGGCTCCTGGCTCCTCTAACACCGAGTTTATGCCTCAGGAAGGATGTGGCAATCACATAAACAATACTTATGTGTTGAGGGATGAACCAATAGATAAATAATTTTTCTTTATGCTTCTGTGGTGGGTGACTTGAGACATTCCAGGTTTCTTAGAAACTTTTTTGATCAAAAATTTTCCCTTGAGGTGGCTAATTCAGTAACACATTTTTGGATGAACTTGCTGTTTCACCTGTCTACTCCAAGATCCTTTAATCCAGTTCCCTAAAAATCTCATTTCCAAATAAGCCATTCACACGTTAGCCTTTGTCTCAGTCTGCTCTGGGAAAACTCAGATGAAAACATTGAACCACCTTATTATTATTGTGGGTGACAAATGGTTCCATCAATTACAGAGGGCTAAAAATAAATAAGTGAAATAATTTT
Organism: Carlito syrichta; assembly: GCF_000164805.1. NCBI lineage: Eukaryota > Metazoa > Chordata > Mammalia > Primates > Tarsiidae > Carlito > Carlito syrichta. Next base: position 2,495 of record NW_007021958.1, read on the forward strand.
AAAAACACACATATGCTCATGACACACCCTGAAAAGTGATGGACTATATGACTTCATGCCATATTTAAATTAAAATTGTCCAGAAATTTGAATATTTTAAAAAGTGATTAAAAAGTTTGTGTTATGCCCACTGCTTAGTGGTATACACATAGCAAACTCAAAAGTCTCTCTAACTCCGACAGTCAGCAGCACAGTCTTGCATAAGCAGTCACTTAAATTCTCCAAAGCAAGATCCTCCCTTGAATTACATTAATCTTATTAATTTGAAATGTATTGGTTTTATAGTTTGGTTTGTAGGTTAATATTTATATTTTTCTTTGTTTTTTCTTTATATAAG
>NW_007021958.1:3139-3790 GCF_000164805.1 Carlito syrichta
CACACACACACACACACACACACACACACACACATACACACGTTTACTCTATCTTGTGTACTTTATGCGTTTATGTGTCTTTAACTGTTTCCCTACTTTAGCCTTTGTATTTAGCTTTTCCTTAAAAAAAAAAACCTATAAAACTAAAATAAGAATGACATGTTAAAACCAAGTTATACGTTACTTAGGATTGATGAAGACCAAAGGGAATACTGTATAAAAATGACTAATCACAGCGCTTGGCAAAGAAAAAGATTTCAATGACTTTTAAGCTTTGTTTCTTAAATATGAGAAAGAATTAGGGTAGTGTTAATTATAATAAAATAATAACAGTACAGTAAGAAATGTCTTTAAAACTAAATTACTGGCCAGATAAGAGTATCAAGTGGCATATTAGGAAAATAAATAACAAGTGATCAGTAACAAGTGATCATCAGAGATAGAAATGGTCTCTGATGATCTGGTGTATGTGTAAGAAGAATTTGGTTAACTTACAAAGTTGAAGTAAAGTAGGCATAGGAAGTGTAGAAGCCAGGGCCAGCAAAAGCTGGACATTAGTCAGTGAACACTGGTGAGGACACTGTTTCAGCAGAATCTCGTTGGTGGTCTTGTTTGGGTCACACACTTGGCCACAGAAGTGGGAGGTGGTTA
>NW_007021959.1:0-850 GCF_000164805.1 Carlito syrichta
AAAAAAAAAAAAAATTATTTCCCAATTTCTTGAAGTGATAGTTTCTCAGACTTTTCTCATTCAGGTTAATGACTTTTTATGTCTTATTTCTTAGATTATGCACTAAGCCTAACTTCTGGTTCCTAGGTAAGTCAGTAATGTTGTATGCAGCGGAAATGATACCTAAACTAAAAACAAGGACACAAAAAACAGGAGGTGGTGACCAAAGTCTTCAGCAAGGAGAGGGAAGTAAAAAAGGGAAAGGAAAGAAGAAGAAATGACCTAGCATGAGCATCGAGCATGTGGTACTGCTGTCAGAGACATGAGTGGAGGCTTCTCATTTGTGGCTGAGAGAAATAGAAGCTCTTTTTTGTGTGCATCATTTAACTGTGAACTCTTGCGCCTCCCATAATCATCGTTGGCATTGACAGTGAAATAATTGTACACCGGAACTTTGCATCTAGCTTTTATGCGGTATAAAAGAATTCTTTTGTCTTTCATTGCAGAGTTTTTGTGGAAGAATATTTTTAAATGGACAGTGGACTGTACATTAAGTTACTTGAAATCCTGTGTCTGTTTGTCCTTTATGTAAACATGTTTCAAATAAATAAACTTAATAAAATTAGAAATATACATTTTGTTCACCTTCTAATTTGAAACTGACTTTTGCAGCTTTTACTTACAGACTAATAATGCCAGTAGAGAAAGGCAATTAAAAAGAGTAAAATAGTGAAAGTTTCCATAGTGTGAGCTCAAAACTAGAATGAAGTGGTAAGTGTGCTTGGGCGTCTGTAAACAATCTGTAGACTATAATTTTGTAATCTATTAATTGTGGTCACATTGTACATTTGCTAGTTTTTTTTACATGGAA
>NW_007021960.1:0-746 GCF_000164805.1 Carlito syrichta
CTCCCTCCCTCTCTGGCCCAAATTCCCTGGCCCACCTTGCACCCTCTGTCTGCTTTACCATGCTGCTCCTCATCTAGCCCTCCTCATCTAGCAGACGTACGAGTCTGATTAAATTCCTCCTCTGTTCTTCACCTGCACAGGTGGGGAGAAACACACAGCCTGCTTTCCTTTCGACTCATGACGGACGATCTCCAGTAGATGCAAGAACGCCTGTTCCCTTCTCCAGTCAACTCACATTCTCTCTCTGGCAAGAATATTTCACACCTTCTCCACCCTTCCCAACCTGTGAGACGTCCTCCTCACTCCTTCCTCTGAGCCAGCTATTTTGCTTGTCGATTCACTGAGGAAATATAAGCAATTGAGGGCTGTTCTCACCTGTTCCAACAACCCCTTAGTCTCCTTCTCTCTCTGCCCGTAGATGTGGCCAACCTCCTACCTTCAAAGATAAATAGCTCCTCTGTGCTTTGCCTAAAACCATCTCTTCCAGTCGGAATCCTGGATCCCATCCCATTTCCTGGAATATCTGATGCTTTAATCGATTAATTAAAAATTTGACTGCTTTTGCAAAATATATGATGAGCATTATCCTGTGAGTGATTTTTACAATGTGATGATCATCTCTTCTTCTTTTGACCAGACGCATGCATGTGTGCGATTGTGTACGTGCACACACACACACCCACCCCACCCACCCACACACACCTATGGCTAAAGAAAATGCATAAAGAAAATACACTTCCGTTGTT
>NW_007021961.1:0-2487 GCF_000164805.1 Carlito syrichta
TCCATCTATTGATCCTTTGAAGGGATTTCAGTCTTTCCAATGTGCAGTGATACAAAAACTGCTAAAAGTATCTTGACACTTATTTTGAATCATATACAAAGAAATGCATTTCCTACCTAAGTGTAAAACCTAACACTATAAAGTGTTTTTAAAAAGTTGGAAACCTTTTTCTCTTGCTGCCTTTTGGATTTTTTCTTTTGTGCCTACTTTATTTAAGCGAATTATTATGTGTCTAGGAGTTGGTCTTCTCATTTGTTGTCTTGCGGGGGTTCTCTGAATCTCTTGTGTTTGAATTTTTGAATCACTGATTATATAAGGGAAGTTTTCTTGAATGATCTCATGGAAAGTTTGTTCCAATGTGGTCTCTGTTTCTCTTTCTGCCTCAGGGAGGCTGATTATTCTTAGGTTAGGCCTCTTGAGGTAGTCACTCATCTCTTAAAGGTTTTGTTCTGTCTTTTTGAGCTTATTTTCTGTGTTTTTAAGAGATTGGGTTATTGCTATATTTTGGTCCTCAAGCTCTGAGACTCTTTCCTCTGCGTGGGTATTTCTGCTGTTCATGCTTATCAATTTGTTATCTATGTCATTCACAGTATTCTTTATTACTGTTATATCAGATATCAGCTCCTTCCTAGTTTCTTCTTGTGTCTCCTCAATTCTTTTTAGTCTCTCCATTATCGTTTTGATATCTACATTTGCATTTTGAGACCCTTCATTCTGGGGACTTTTCATGGTGAGCATTCCAAAGTCAATTTTCTCAGTGTCTGCTCTCCCAGGCGTCTGGGAGAGACCCATACTCTTCTTTGGGTTTTTCTTCATTTCTGTAGATTTTTCTCCCTTTACCCCTTTCCCTCCCCCTCTTCAATTCTGTTTTTGAGGGAAGGTGGGGTTGTTTTTATTTTTGTTGTGCAATGACCTGTTCTTCCTTATGAGGGTCTTCTGGTTTTGTTCACTTTTCCCTCTGCTTTACAGTCTGTCTATTCAGCAGTTTGCAGTCTTGGTCCCTAGATTTAAAAAGGGGGCATATAGAAGAGGAAAATAATGGAGGAAGGGGGGGTCAATAGGGAGTTAGAAAGAGAGAAGCGCGAGAGGGAAAACAGATATACATACCATCTATCAGGTGAGAACGAGACACAGGGCTGGGAAGAGGCGAAGAAAGACATGTAAGAAAGAGTACTGATAGCTACATAGTACTAAAGAGTACTGAAGCAACACAGAGACAGGGCAATAAAATCGAGAAACAGTGTAAGTCAGAAGGTAAATAACAAACGTGATCTAAACCAACAGTTACAATGATAAAATCATAAGTCAAAATGAGCGAAAGAGAGAAGTGCGAGAGGGATAACAGATATACATACCAGCTATCAGGTGAAAAACAGTTACAGGATCAGGAAGAAGTGAAGAAAGACACGTAAGAAAGATTGCCTAAGGAGTACTGATAGCTACACAGACAGGTCAATAAAATCGAGAGACAGTGTAGGTCAGAAGGTCAACAACAGACGTGATCTAAACTAACAGTTACAATGATAAAATCATAAGTTAAAATAAGCGAAAGGGAGAAGTGCAAGAGGGAAAACAGATATACATACCAACTATCAGGTGAGAGAGAGACACAGGGCTGGGAAGAAGTGAAAAAAGACAGGTAAGAAAGATTCCCTAAAGAATACTGATAGCTAAATAGAGACAGGCCAAAAAAATCAAGAAACAGTATAAGTCAGAAGGTAAACACCAAACGTAATCTAGACCAACAGTTTCAATGATAAAATCATAGGTCAAAATAAGCGATCAGACTAGAGTCACTTCTGTGATCTCCGATTCCAGCCTCTCCCTTTTGTTTTTCGTTGCAGCCTAGGGGTGGGGCTTTGTCTCCTGTTTCACACTGTTGCCTTAAAAGCTGAGGTAAAGTTTGTTGCTAGGTGGGCGGGGCAATGGAAGTCTCTGCCTGGAGAATGGCAAGGCAGTTTAAGCAGGTCTGTTTTTCTCTGCTTGTCTGGGTCCTCTGGCTTGGGGTCTCACGCTGTGTGCCTCAGCCAGGGTGGACCCGGAGTTCCAGAGCTCCAAAGTTCCAAAAGGCAGGCTGTAAATGACGAGAGTGGCACTGGGTCCCTACAGAGTATTCAGCCAGTAATGGAACCGGTGTCTCTGAGGGGCAGGCGCTCAGAGCCTCCCTGTGTGACCTGCGGTGCCGGGTGCCGGGCCGGGGAGAGAGCTGGAGGGAGCAGGGACCCAAAACTTCCCCGCACGCTGCAATACCTGGCCTTAGGAAATGAGGTAAAGTTTGTTGATAGGTGGGCAGGGCAATGGAAGTCTCTGCCTGGAGAATGGCAAGGCAGTTTAAGCAGATCTGTTTTTCTCCGCTTGTCTGGGTCCTCTGGCTTGGGGTCTCATGCTGAGTGCCTCAGCCAGGGTGGACCCGGAGTTCCAGAGCTCCAAAGTTCCAAAGGGCAGGCTCTAGACAGCGAGAGTGGTGCTGGGACCCAACAGAGGACT
>NW_007021962.1:0-778 GCF_000164805.1 Carlito syrichta
GAACTCAGTCCAGTCCCAGGACCCCTGTCCCCTGCAAGGAAGGACACGGAAACCAAAGTCTGCACACCTGAAAACTCCACCTGGTCCCTAACTGGGACTTGGCTTCTCATCACCTCCATGAGGGGCTTTGGCATCTCCTCTCCCTGATCCAATGGACCCAGGGAGACTGGGGAATTGCTGAGGGGACCATCCACTCACCAAGTGTTTGGTGACATGTGGGAAACACCTTCTCAAAACTTCCTCTTGGTGGTTGAGAAGCCTCTGGACCCTGGGACAGCCTTCTGTATAGAAGCCTGAGAAACCTCCATCCCCCAGGACATCAGAGCCCTTTCCTGGGGGTGGGCTATCAACTGGTAAAGCTGGCAGAAGCAGGGTCCCCAGACCCTGATGCCTCCACCCTCCCATCCATGGAGCCCACCATTTGGCCTCAGCCCTAGAAGAAGGGTCAGGACCCATCTTCAGGAGGGCAGGCCTCTTTCAAGACCCTGAGTGAGGGCCATGGGAGTGGAGACCAGGTTGGGAGGCAGGGTCATCTCCTGGATATAGGGTCATGCCGGGGACACAGGATGGGGAGACAGTGCCATCTGGGCTTGTTCTGCCTGTGGGTGGGATAGGTGGCTGAGAGGGTGACCAACTGGGAGGCAAAAAGACCAACTGGAAGATAAGAGCCACCTATTGGCCAAGGAGGGCAGCCTCGGGGAGGCTGTGATGGTCTTGACTGATTAGGATGAGAAGTGTCTGATTCAGATGTGGGTGTCCCATTTCAGCCCTGAGCTCC
>NW_007021963.1:0-983 GCF_000164805.1 Carlito syrichta
GACCCAAATTGTAATGGAGAACATATTCAGTAAATGGTTCTGGAAAAAGGCTGACAACATGCACAAGATAGAAACAGGACCCCAATCTATCACTATACACATTAACTCTAAATGGATCAAAGACCTAAACGTAAAACACCATATTATAATAATCTTAGAAAACGCAGGAGACACCAATAGGAAAACTGGAACTGGAAACGAATTGCTCTTCAGAGCCTTAAATATCCATGCCTTAACAAGTAAGTTCGACAAAGTGGGATCTCATCAAATTAATGTACTTCTGCAAAACAAAAGAAACCATCAGAAGAGGAGGGAAACAGCAAACAGAATGGGAAAAACGATTCTCCACCTATATATTTGTAAAAAGTCATAACATCTAGGATTTAGAAGAAACTCAAACACTCAGAAAAATCAGACAAACATTCCCTTTGAAAAGTGTGCAAAATACGTGATTGGACACTTTTCATAAGAAGAGATATGGGAAGACAGCAGACATATGAAAATTGCTCAGCCTCACTCATCATCAAATAAATGCAAATGAAACCACTTTGAAATACCACACACCACCTGTAAGACTGGCCATCATTAATAAAATAAACAATAACAGATACAGGTCAGGATTTGGGAAGAAATAAATGCTTCTACACTGCATGTGGACTGAAAAGTAGAGCAATATCTTTGGAAAACAGTGTGGTGGCTTGTAAAGGGACCAGATCTTCACCTACCATTTGACTCTGTAATCCCCTGTCAATAATATACATGGAGGAACTCAATTCATTTTACCAAAAAGATACCTGCACCAGTATGCTTTTTGCAGCTCTAATCACAATTGCAAAAAAACATGGTACCAAGCGTGTTGCCCATCAAAGCTGGAATGGATAAAATAAATGTGGTATATACACAGTGGAATATTATGCAGCCATAAAAGGACAGATAGAAGGATTTTGCAGAACGTTTGATGGATATGAGGTAGGTCATTTTCA
>NW_007021963.1:3835-4970 GCF_000164805.1 Carlito syrichta
TAAGATAGAATGATTGCCGGAGATGAACAGGTCGAGATTGCGGAGGACCTAGAGCGGCCATTGCACTCCAGTCCGGGTCACAGAGTGAGACCCCAACTCAAAAAGAAAGAAAGAAAAAAAAAGACTACCTCTTTTAGAGTATTCTTGAATGGTCACTTATCCCTGGAGATATTTTTGGATAGGTGTGAACACATGGTTCTTTTCACTTCTTGGAAATGAAATCCACCTTGTCTACCGCATTTGACAGAGCACTGTAAACAAGTGGTTGAAGCCTAAAGATTGCTCATTCGTCAAGGTCCCTCCCATTATGATGTCAAAGTTCTGAAGCTGATGTCATGAATGACAATATGACATGCTTGTTTCCCTGACTTTACTTTCCTTTTTAATGTAAAAATTAGCCTTTTAGTCAAACCTACAGATTCAATGGAATAACCATTAAGTTAACATCATTCTTCTCAGACCTGGAAATTGCAATAAAGAATTCATAAGAAACCATAAACAATCAGGAATAGCCTAAGGAATTTTATCAAAAGAAACAAATCAGGAGTTATTGCACTTCCAGACATCAAAGTTTACTACATATTTATGTTGGCAACTGGCCGTGGAGGCCCGCCTGATCTGCGGACCCTGAGACCACCAGGTTGTGTTCAGGAGTTGAAGGCCCATTCCTCCTCCTTTCTTTGTTGTTTGGCATGACCCACTAGCAGGGACTTTGATGATCTAAGCATGAAGTTCTGAGAATATGACAGGCATGGCTGACTCTGAGGATCCATTGTTCCCGTTTTTCACAGACTGAGTTTTCGGCTTAAAACTTAACACAGTTCAAACTCAGGTTACATTTGGGAGCCTTATACATGATACAAGCTTCTTTATAAGAATTTAAAGTATATTTGTAGAATTAGTATATACATTTAGAGAGTTGTTTCCAGTTTTAGATGGTATAGATGATTATCTACACTTACCAGAAATAGCCCAGCATGAACTTTGTACTGGGCCACATTCCTAAGATCCCAGCACCCACTTTAGGCTGTGCTGCATTCTTTTAAACCAGTTCCTTAGTTGCAATTAGTGTACATTTTTCTACTTATAATAGAAACTGAATTTATTTTATTCATAGAAAGTGTTATAGAATAGG
>NW_007021964.1:0-776 GCF_000164805.1 Carlito syrichta
TGCCTTTAGTGCTTCTGCCATTTATTGTTTCGCCTCTTCCACATCAGCAAACCGTTTCCCTTTGAGGATGTTTTTCATCCGGAAATGAAAAAATAGTTACTCATGGTGAAATCGAGCAAATAAGGATCATGCCCTTTTGTTCAAAAACTGCTGAACCCTCAGTGAAGGTGGGCAGGTGTGATTGTAAATCACTCATCAGGAAATGGGCAAATGTGTGGAAAGAATCTCCAAAAAAAAAAAAAGAATTCACTGAAACCTGATGTAGCTTCTCACAACACTAACTGGTACACTGATGCCGATGGGTTCCTAATGGGAGAAGATTGTATTGCAAAGGGCCTGACTTCCAAAAAATAATATTTTTGGAAGGGGTTCCTTCTCATATTTGTAATGTTTTCAGTTCTTTCAGTTTAATTTCTCAAATGATTTCTTGAAAACTGTATTTTATATATTCATATTGTGCAATAAGTAGTTTTGAGATGCTAAAATATGTAGATACATTTGCTTTCAGAATGAATTAAACTTAATTCACATTGTTTATTCAATAGCAACAGAAAAGCAGTTTATTAAACTCATGTAAAAGATACAAAGATGTGTGTTTACATAGATGGTGTTTCTGATAAATTGATAATAGATTCATTTTATTTTTGTGGAGTTATAATGCATTTTGTAATCATGTCCTCAAAATATAAAGAATAACACGTGAACTAGATCTCTGATAATTCTTTTTTACAACTGAAACACTGAGTTACTTTTAAAACTTATCATGTATGCTTATA
>NW_007021965.1:0-619 GCF_000164805.1 Carlito syrichta
CACCACAAGAGGCCTTTGACTTTCCAAAAGGGAACCCAAAATAGGAATCCTCCTTTAATGCTATCTTTGTGCAGATAACATGGGAACCGGGGCTTGGCTTTGCTAAGGGAAGTCGATGCTTTCATAATGAGGGACAACGGGCAATTCCCTCATGATCCGCTTCTAAATATTGGAACAGATTTTAGTGATTCTGGAATGGATGAGAACATTTTATGGAAATGTTTTAGTTATTAAATTTTTCCTCAAAGTACAAGTCAGCTTAACCATTTCCAGGGCAAAATGCTTTACCAAGGTCTTTTATTTAGTCATGCACCAGACAGTCTTGTGGGATGACTCAAGACAATACATCTTTGTGTTGTAACAAATTCAATTTTGATAAAGTTTTTAATGCTTTCCAATCAAGCCTTAACTCAGGCAAAAGAGGCAGACCATGCAGTGTATCTCCAGGATGTAAGGGAACACTTCAGCTTTGTTTGCTTCCTATTTATATAGGTAACATGTCCAAAAATACAAGTAAAATCCAAGGAGAGAGAGAGAGAGAAAGGAAAGGAGGGAGAGAGAGAGAGAGAGAGAGAGAGAGAGAGAGAGAGAGAGATTAAGAGATTGAGATTCTTTTTTG
>NW_007021966.1:0-831 GCF_000164805.1 Carlito syrichta
TAGCCAGCAGACTAAATTAGCTAAGCTAGCTACCTAGTAAGGTGACTATCCCAAACTGACTTAACTAGTTGACTTAACCAGCTAGCCAGCAGGCTAGCTGCTGAGTTAACTAGCTAGCTACCTAGCTACCTAGATGGCTAACCACTTGAATTAACTAGCTCACTTAACCAGCTAACCATCTGGCTAGCCAGGTGACTCAACTATGTGACTTGCCACATTAGCCAGCTGGAAAGTCAGCTGACTTAACTAGCTGACATCAGTAGATAACCAGTTGGCTAGCCAGCTGACTTATTTAGTTAGCTACCTATGTATCCTGCTGGCTTGCCAGCTGACTGTACCTAGCTACCTAGCTATCCAGCTGACTAGCGATCTGACTTAACAAGGTGACTTAACTAGCTAACCAGCTGTCTAGTCAGCTGACTAAACTACTTGGCTACACAGTTATGCAGCTGGCTAGCCAGCTGACTTAACTAGCTCATGTAACTAGCTAGCCAGCTGACTTAACTAGCTGACTAAACTAGTTAACTACCTTGATAGCGAACTGACTTTACTACCTGAAATTAATAGTTACCTACCTACCTAGCTATCTAGCTAGCTAGCCGACTTTACTAGCTGATTTAACTAGCTAGCTAGCTGACATAACAATCTGGCTTAACTAGCATCCTTGCTAACCAGCTGACTTAAGTAGCTGAAATAACTGGCTACCCAGCTGTCTAGTCACCTGAGTTAACTAGCTTTTTAACTAGCTAGCGAGCTGGCTATCCAACTGACTTAACTAGGTAACAACTAGCTAGCCAGCTGGCTAGCCAGCTGACATAACTAGATAGCTAC
>NW_007021967.1:0-691 GCF_000164805.1 Carlito syrichta
CTCTTTGCTCTATACCCTGATTAATACAAAAAACTTTCCTGAGTTAACTCTAGGTTCAATCCAAGTTCACTGATTCCCAATATTTTTAACAGTATTATCAATTTAATACTATGCTATAATCTATAAGTTTAGTTAAATGACTTAACTGTCAGTTATACTATTATCCTATTACGATTTAACATAATGCCTTATAACTCAGGTAAAACTTATTCTTAAACTACAAAACTTTACTATAATTAATATGTTTCATATGTCTAAACTTTAATTTTTATATGATCTAGTTATTGGACTTTAATACTATGCTATATCCTATTAAGCTAATACCTCATCATTAATTCTTTCATAAATCGTATAGTAACTATTACACTTGAATAATGTAGCAAAAGGAAACAAAACAGCAAGCATAAATTTACGCAGCTATGAGTGTTTATGTATATATTTTATCCTAACAAGTCTAGTCTAAAAATCAAACAGTAGCTGTCACACTCTTGAACAAGGAAATGCAGGGCTGCCAAGATGGCAGCCATGGGCTGAAGCAGACAGAGTTTCGGTAATTAACAAAACAAAAGAAAACGTTCTGCCTGGCTAGGGGCAGGGTGACAAAACTATCATGGTAATTTAGTTTCTAATCTTAGCCCTAGGGGAAACAGCTTTCCAAAGCTGACTACCCAGTCTACCAGGAAATAGAAGG
>NW_007021968.1:0-766 GCF_000164805.1 Carlito syrichta
TTTGAGACCATCCTGGGCAAACTAATAAGGAAAGAAAGAAAGAAAAAGAAAGAAAGAAAGAAAGAAAGAAAGAAAGAAAGAAAGAAAGAAAGAAAGAAAGAAAGAAAGAAAGAAAGAAAGAAAGAAAGAAATACATTCTCCTGAAAACATTCTGCCCTTAGCCACTCCCACCTGCCACCCCATATGTGAGGATCCCCCAAGCTCGGCAACTTCCAGCCCCAAATCCCCCCAATGGCTGCCCCCACTTTGGGGCGAGAGTTCCCAAGGCTCCCTGGCAGGATTCCTGTCGGCTCTCCTCTCCGAGGTGAGAAATGTGCCCCAGGCAGGCCAACCATCCGATTCGCTGAGGACCTTCTGCCAAGAAAGGTCAGGGACACATCCTTCACTCAGGGACATTTCTACTCCGCAATCTCATTGTTCCTGGCTCTAAAACCTGTCACCCTGTGAACACAGCACGTACAGTTAAAAATCTGTATGAGATTCTGATGTTTTTGGAGACAGGGTCTGGCTCTGTGGCCCCTGGCTGGGGTCTGGGGACACAACCATTATTCTCTGCCAGGCTCAAATTCGTGGGCTTCAGAGATCCTGAAGCCTCAGCGTCCAGAGTAGCAGAACTATGAGCACCTCGATCCCAGATCCCCTGTTTGGATGGGTGTGGAGACAGTGGTCTCCCTACATCTCCCGGTTTGGCTATGGGACCCTGGGCTCCAGCCATCCTTCTGCCTTGGTCTCCAAGAGTGCTGGATTCCAGACTTGGGATGGTGCA
>NW_007021969.1:0-946 GCF_000164805.1 Carlito syrichta
TTAAGTTAAATGTGCAGCAAATTAAGGTGATAAAGCTAAAGGAGAGACTCATGTACAACAATGTACGATAGACATGATTTTACAAAGAATTGGAAGAAAGGATAGATAAATCCAACAAGCTCATGTGGAAACAATTGTTTTGCCACAGGAAAACATACAAAAAATTAGATTTCCCCTTTACATCATATGTAGCAAAGTGCAAATGGATTAATGTCTAAAAAAATATGTCTCTTGGAGAATATCTTTTTGACTCAGTAGGAGGGAAAGATGGCATGTTACTCAAAGCACAGGTAATAAAAGATTGCTAAAAATTACAGAGACAAAATTACAGTATCATGTATAGCAAAGAGAAAAAACGATGCAAACAAATTCAAAAGAGAAGAAAAAAATCAGGTGAAATTATTTGCAACATGTGTGTCAAAGAATTTCTGACCAGATTATAGAAAAAATTCTGCATACTGATTTTTTTTTTAAAAGACATACCAAATAGAAAACTAAGGAACATAAATACAGTGTGGAAAGGAGGAAAGACTTATGTTGTTGACCACTTAAAGATGTTTAGAAGAGAAACGGAAATCAAAGCAATGAGATACTGTTTCTTGTAGAAATTTAGGTGGTGATGATGGAAGGCAGTGGGAACTTAGACTCTGCTGGTGATGGTGTAAATTATAGCCACTTTGGATAGCAATTTGGACGTTTTTACCAAAATTTAAAATGCGCTTATCACCCAGCAAGTTCACTTCTAAGTAATTATTCTAGACACGGAGGTTGGGAAACTTTTTCTGTAAAGGCCAGATAGTAAATATTTTTAGCCTTTGTAGGTCATGTAGTCTCAGTTTTAACTACTCGACCCTTATAGTGCAACACCTGCCATTTTGAATTTTATATAATTTTCACTTGTCATAAAAATGTATTCTTTCTTTTGGCTTAAGTTTTTTCAACCAAT
>NW_007021970.1:0-656 GCF_000164805.1 Carlito syrichta
AGGTGAAAATATACTTGAGGTCAAAACTAACAGATTCCCTTAGCTCCAATGCCATATTTCAGTTCTACTCTCTCTTTAACACAGCGTTTCTCAACTATTGGCATTTTGGACTTGTTAACTCGTTGTTAAAGGCTGTCCCAGGAATTATAAGTGTTGCCAGCATCCCTGGCCTGTACCCACTGGATGTCAGTGGCACTCTGGCCTTTTCTACTGACAATCAAAAATGTATCCAGAAATTGTCAAATGTCCCCTGGGGGCAAAAATCACCCTTCGGTTAGAAGGCTCAAATGAACCAGAGGCTAGAAAATGCACCTGTTTATTGTATGACACTCACTCATTCTTTAAACACACACACACACACACACACACACACACACACACACACACACACACACACACGCACACACAGACTTGAAAGGGTACCTGATCCTCAACCACGGGAAGTGAGAGCCAGTTGGAGGCCCAAACTTCACCTGCATGCAGCCTGCTTGTGTAGTTAACCCTAAGTTGTACCCCACATCTCTATACTAAAAGAATAAAATAAAAACACAAAGCCTTGCTAATTTGTATAGCTAATTTTTATTAGCTTTTTTTTTTTTGTCTTGTAACTGATAGTCTGGGATTAACTCAATCAGGAGAAAGAAACTATATCATTT
>NW_007021971.1:0-625 GCF_000164805.1 Carlito syrichta
TGATTAGCTAGGTAGCTAGGTAGTTAATTCAGCTGGCAAGCCAGTGGTATATGTCAGTAGCTAGCTAGTTAAGACAGTTGCTAGTCACCTAGCTAGCTGGATATGTTAGCTAGTTAAGTCAGCGGGAAAGACAGCTGTCTAACTAGTTATGTCAGATATTTGAGTCAGTTGGCTAGCCAGCTGGCTAGCTGGATAAGTCAGCTAGTTATTTCAAGTGGCAAGCCAACTGGGTAGCTAGGTATGTCGCTAGTTAAGTCAGCTGGTTAGCCAGCTGACTAGCTGGTTATGTAAGCTAGTTATGTCAGCTGGCTAGCCTCCTGGCTAGGTAGGTAGCTACCTAATTAAGTCAGCTTGCTAGCCGGCTGACTAGCTAACAAAGTCTTCAAGGTAGGTAGTTAGCTAATTAAGTCAGCTGGTTAGCTGGATGGCTAGCTAGTTAATTCAGGCAGTTAAATGAGCAGACTAGACAGCTGGCTAGCTATGTGGCTAGCTATTATAGGCAGCTGGCTAGCAGGATGGCTATCTAGTTAAGTCACCTAGTTAAGTCAACTGGTTAGCCAGCTGCCTAAATAGGTAGCTGGCAAGTTAAAACAGGCTTTGTTAGGAGGCTGGTCAGTTAAGGTGG
>NW_007021972.1:0-2025 GCF_000164805.1 Carlito syrichta
ACCTACATAGAATGCTATTTTGCCAGCTGAGCTAACCACTTAACTACCTAGCTAACCTGCTGGCCAGCGAACTGACTTAACTAGGTGACTTAACTAGCTAGTCAGCTGGCTAGCAAGATGACTTAATTAGACAGCTACCCTGATAGGCAGCTGGCTAGCCAGATGACTTAACTAACCAAATAACTAGCCAGCTGACTTAGCTAGCTGACTTTACTAGCTAGCTACCTATCTAGCCAGCTGACTTATCTAGATGACTTAACAAGTTAACTACCTAGCTCCCAAGATGGTTGGCCAGCTGACTTAACTAGCTGACTTAACAAGTTAACTACCTAGCTCCCAAGATGGTTGGCCAGCTGACTTAACTAGCTGACTTAACTAGCTAGCATTCTAGCTAGCCAGCTGGCTGGCCAGCTGACTTAACTAGCTGATTTAACCAGCTAGCCCGATGGTTAACCAGCTGACTTATCTAACTGCTTTAACTAGCTAGCCAGCTGGCTGGCCAGCTGAATTGACTAGCTGAATTAACCAGGTAACCAGCTGGCTAGCCATATGACTAAACTAGCTCGCTACCTAGCTAGCCAGCTAGAAGCCAACTGAATTAATTACCTGACTTTACTAGCTAGCCAGCTGCCTAGCCAGCTGACTTAACTAACTTGCTGCCTAGCTAGCCAGCAGACTAGCCAACTGACTTAACTAGTTGACTTAAGCAGCTAGCCTGTTTGGTAGCCAGCTGACTCAACTAGTTGATGTAGCTAGTTAGCCAGTTGGCTAGACAGGTGACTTAACTAGCTCTCTACCTAGCTATCTAGCTTCCTAGCCAGCTGACATAACTTGCTGAGTTAATTGGCTAGACTGCTGGCTAGCCAACTGACTTAACTAGCTTGCTACCTAGCTAGCCAGGTTCAAGTCAACTGACATAGCTTGCTGACTTAAACAGCTGTCCTTCTTGCTAGTCAGCTGAATTAACCAGGTTGATATACAGCTAGCCAACTGGCTAGCAACCTGACTTATGTAGTCGACTTAACTAACTAGCCAACTGTCTAGCTAGGTGATGTAAGTAGCCAGCTACCTATCTAGTCAGGTGACTAGCCAGCTGACTTAACTAGGAGACTTAACTAGATAGCCAGCAGGATAGACAGTTGACTTAACTATCTAGGTACCTAACTAGCCACCTGTATAGCCAGCTGAATTAACTAGGTGACTTAACTAGCTAGCCAGCTGGCTAGCTGACTGATCTAACTGCCTAGGTACCTAGCTATCCAACTGGATAGCCAGTTGACTTAACTAGCTACCTCTCTACATAGTCTGCTGGTTTGCCAGCTGACTTATCTATCTTAGCTATCCAGCTGGCTATTGAGCTTACTTAACTAGGTTATTTAACTAACTAATTAACTATCTAGCCTGCTGACTTAACTAACTAGCTACTCAGCTAGGCAGCTGGCTCGCCAGCTGACTTAACTCACTGACTTAACTAGCTAGCAAGCTGACTTAACTAGCTGACAACCAGCTAGTGACCAAGGTAGTCAGCTGGCTTAACTAGCTAGCTTAACTATCTAGCTAACTAGCTAGCTCTGTAGCTAGCCAGCTGACTTATCTACCTGACTTAACTAGCTAACTAGCTGAGATAACTAGTTGTTTATGTAGCTTGCTTCCTAGTTAGCCAGCTGACTTAACTAGCTGAAATAACTAGCTAGTCAGATGACTACCCACCTGAATTAATTGGCTTTTTAGCTAGCTAACAATTTGGATAGCCAACTAACTTAATGAGTTGACTTAGCTAGGGAGCTGGTTGTCAGCTGATATATCTAGCTGACTTAACCAGCTAGTCAACTGGCTAGCCATCTGACTTACCTAGTTGACTTTAGCTAGCAAGCTGGCTAACCAGCTGACTTAACTAGCCAGCTAACTAACTAGCCAGCAGGCTAGCCAGCTGACTTAACTAGGTGAATTGAACAGTTACCCTGCGTACTAGCAATCTGACTTATCTAGCTAGCTACCTAACTAGTCAGTTGGCTAGACAGCTGA
>NW_007021973.1:0-671 GCF_000164805.1 Carlito syrichta
AGCTAGTTAATTCACCTAGTTATGTCAGCTCACTGACCAGAAGGTTAGCTAGGCAGTTAGGACGTTAAGACAGCTGGCAAACCAGTGTCCTATATAGGTATGTAGCTAGTCATCTGGCTAACCATCCGGTGTATTTTTATGTCAGTTAGTTAAGTCAGCTGGCTATCCAGTTGTATCGCTAGGCAGCTAGCTAGATAAGTCTGCTGGCTAGCCACCTGTCTACTTCATTAAGTCAGCTAGTTAAGACAACTGGATACACTGCAGTCTTGCTAGGTAGCTAGGCAATTTAGTCAGCTGGCTATCTAGTTAAGTCAGCTAGTTAAGTCAGCTGGCTTGCCAGCTCACTAGCTACTTCAGTCACCTAGTTAAGTTAGCTGACTAGCCAGCTGGCTACCTAGGTAGCTTGCAAGTTAAGAGAGTTGGCAAGGCAGCTGGTTAGCTAGTTAAGTCACCTAGTTAATTCAGCTGAATAGCCAGCTGTCTGGCTAGGCAGTGACCTAGTTAAGTCAGCTGGCTAGTCAGCTGTCTTGCTAATTAAGTCAGCTACAGTCAGCTGGCTATCCAGCTGGCTAGCTGGTTAAGTCAGCTAGTTAATTCAAGTGGCTAGCGACTGGCTGGCTAGGTAGATTGCTAGTTTCATCAGCTGGATGGCCAGCTGGGTAGCTCGTTAA
>NW_007021974.1:0-694 GCF_000164805.1 Carlito syrichta
TGTTTGAGTTTCTTCTAGATCATAGATGTTATGCCTTTTTACAGATATATAGGTGGAGAATCGTTTTTCCCATTCTGTTGGCAGTATCTCTGCTCTTCTTATGGTTTCTTTTGTTTTGTAGAAGTATATTAATTTGATTATCCCACTAATCTAACTGACTACTTAAGGCATGTGTATTTAGGGCTACGAAGATGAAGTAGTTTATGGTTCCAGTTTCCCTAATGGTGTCGCCTGCGCTTTCTAAGATTATTATAATTTCGTGTTTTAAGTTTAAGTCTTTGATCCATTTAGAGTTAATGTGTATGGTGATAGATGGGGTGCTGATTCAATCTTCTGCATGTTGTCAGCCTTTTCCCAGCACCATTTACTGAATATGTTCTCCATTACCCAGTGGGTCATGGAGGATTTTTCCAAGATGAGTTGGTTGAGAATTTGATGATTTCATTCTCTGTCCTGATCCATTGGTCTGTGGACCAATTCTTGTACCAACACCAGACTGTGTTGATTACTGTAAACTTATAGTAAAGTTTGAAGTCTGGAACTGTGATAGCTCCTGCTTTGTTTCTTTTGATAAGATTCTTTTGGCTATTCATGATCCTTTATGGTTTCATATGAATTTTTTTTTTGTAATTTCCAGTTCTGAGAAGAAGATGTTAACTTAATGGTTATTTCATTGAATCTGTAGATTGACTAA
>NW_007021975.1:0-1253 GCF_000164805.1 Carlito syrichta
GACTAGTGGGCACCTAGATGTTTGATTAACAAATGATTGAAACAAATGAATGCATCCTGAAAAAGATCAACAAGGTTCCAAAGACTTCCCGAAGAAGGGCATTCAAGCTGCACTTGGAAGGTAGACTGACTATGTGAAGGTAACATGTTTATAGGTAGGTATACAAGAATGGGAGAAGGAAGAGACTCATGTCAGGGCGGTCTTATTTAGAAAGCTCTTGAATGCAGGTAGGCACGTATGTGTCTGCACTGGGTTCTGTCAGGGAAATAGGGATAAAGATTATTCTTTATTTTCCCAAAGATTATTATTTTTTGCGGAGTAAGGAAACTCTTTTAAGTGGGGGTGGGACGTGATCATTATGACAACAGCGCAGTGTCTGGTGGACGAGTAAGAGGGTGTTAGAAATTGTGAAAAAGTGAAAAGATCCACACCCCACTTCCTGTCGCTGATTATTTTTTCCTCCTCATTGACTAAGCTCATTAGTGCCCCAGGTTGAAACAAAATGTAAGTACAAGCTGGAGTTGTTTGTTTAGCCTATACGTTCATTCACATATTTGCAAACATTTACTGATGCCTGCCGGTGTCTGACTTTGTACCTCTAAACAGTGGGCTGTGCAAATCAGTGTTTGTGATAATTTTGCAATGCTGATTTTGCACACCTGAAATGAGATGCCATTTAGAGACTTAGATGTTGATCTTTCAGCCAATGAAAACAATGCTGGCGAGTTAGCTGCCCTCATGGGAAAGAGATATATTTCATTTGGAAAATATTGATTTCGTTTTGCCCTGCTCAGTAACAGTTAGATATCTAGAGATGATTACTGATAAGAAGTTGTCACAAACACTGACAACTATTGAGGTGTGTGCTTCTTGTAAACAACTCCATGAGCTGGGTGGGAGCATGCATTGTTTTATTGTTGCCACCTTAGTTTCTGATGTGTCATTTATTCCTTTTTCTTCTTCCTGGACCTACACACACCACTCCCTGCAGCTGTAGCACCCTTGAATGACTTAGGGCACAGATTTTGCCTTGCTTGAAACCAGACTACAATGGCCGACTTCAAAATTTTTGTATTTATCTACACCGAATTCTAGTAAAATACTTCCATCAGCAAAGATATTGTTTGTTTTGCACAAAAAGAGTTACATTTCAGTCTTGAAACTAGTTCATATTGTCATAACCATGGAAAAGGAAGCGGCTTTTTCAGTTTTATTGATGTCTATAGCTCTTGCTTATTGATAGGGAAGGGACA
>NW_007021976.1:0-349 GCF_000164805.1 Carlito syrichta
CAAATGTTTCAGAACAATTTAGCATTCGGATATTATGAATTGGTCCTTTCTGGACTCCAAGAACATTCTTATCCTTTTAAAAATTGTAAATGGTATTGGTGAATCCTAGTCCGTTAGGTTCCTGAGAACAACTAAGACCAGATTCCAGGACAAAAAGAATCTTCTTGCCATATTTGGGTGTAACTCTGGTCTTAAGGTGAACCCTGTAATATTTCCCCTTCCATGACTCTTTTTATTTTGAGACGGGACAAGTGTTTTGCACTTGCCAAATGCTTACTACGTTCTTTTAATGGTAACCAGGAATCATGGAATCCACGAACCTAGGAAATTTCTGGGCATCTGTCTTTTG
>NW_007021977.1:0-1113 GCF_000164805.1 Carlito syrichta
ATGTTCCTTAAAGCAATGCAACAATCCCTACTAACATCATGTTGTTCTAATAATCAATAACTTCTAAAACTCATGTGCACACAACACCCATGATGACTAACTTAAATTGTATTACCTTTCTATTCTATGCTAATACTACTTACACAATGCTGTAGAAGCTCTTAATTATAGCTTAAACCAATTCCTAAAGAATGTGGCCCAGTCCAAGGTTCACAGTGGGCCACTTCTTGGAACAATTGATTACAATCTCTTAACAAAATGTCTATTCTAAGATCCTATATATCTATCCTAATTTCTATAAAAGTTTCTAATTCCTAATCCTAATATATAAAGTTGATCATCAGCAATAAAGCTTCTAAAAATAAAACCCAAATATCAACTGTAAATGTACTAAGGCCAAAACCACAATAGTAGAAAATGGAGACAATGATATTTCTAAAGTTAACTATATTCTTATTAAACCTCAAAATATCATGATTGATCATGCTTGAACTAACATAATTCCCTGACATAGCATGACCTATTCTACAATACTTACTATGAATAAAATAAATTCAATTTCTACAATAAGTAGGAAAACCCTACACTAACTGTAGCTGAAGCCAGTCTAAAAGATGGCAGCCCAGTCCAAAGTACACGCTGGGCCCTCAGGAATGTGGCCCAGTCCAAAGTTTGTGCTGGGCCATTTCTGGTATCTCTAGATAATCATCTATACTATCTAAAGCTGAAAACAGCTGTCCATAAGTATATACTAATTCTACAAATATATTTTTAAACCTTACAAAGAGGTTTGCACCATGTAAAGGCTCCCAAATGTGACCTGAGTTTGAATTATATCTAATATGTAAGCCAAAACCACAGTTTATGGGAAACAGGAACAATGAGTTTCTAGAGTGAGCCACGCCTGTCACAGTCACAGAGCCTTCAGCTTAGATCAGCAGTAGGTTACTTGCGCTACATGGTGAAAGAAGGAGAAAAATGGGGTCAGTGGCTCCCGAACACATCCTAGTGGTCTCGGGGTCCATGGCCCTCCCTGATCCCTAACATTCAGTGGGCCTCTATGGCCGGCTCCCAACAGTAAACTTGACTCCTAGCAGAGAAATCAAGCCTGCG
>NW_007021978.1:0-803 GCF_000164805.1 Carlito syrichta
TTTGCAAAATAACTGATTCCTCCACTATTAACAAGGCAAAAATCATAAAAGCAGAGAAGTACTGCTAAACTCAGAGTTGTTTTATAAATATATTTGTCAAAAAAATTCACTTTGAGAATAATGACTCCTTTGCTCTGTTATTTAACCATTAAAAAGATACCTACTCTTGGCTTCTCTAGACAAAGGGAATCAGGAGTGAGTAGTTTTGTCTTAGAACTCAGGACTTGCTTATTTCATTTCCTATTTCATTATCATGTTCACTTTGTATTATTTGGAAATAAAAATTACCACAGAAAGAAGAGAATTATGAAGTGGATTGCCTGAGCCCGTGGGTTCAAGACCCGCCTGGGCAGGAGAGACCTCATCTCTACAATAAATCAAAAAAAAAAATTAGCTGGGCGTGGTAGAGCGCGCCTGTAGTTCCAGCTACTTGGAAGGCTGAGGCAGAAGGATCACCGGAGTCCAGCAGATCGAGGCTGCGGTGGCTGTGAGCGGCCACTGCACTCTAGTCTGGGCGACAGAGTGAGAATCCAACTAAAAAAAAAGCCAAAAAACCAAAATATTAAAAAACTATTACCATAACCATAAAGCCATTATTTATCTAGCTTTAAAAAGCAGAAAGAACAAGAAAGAACTCAGTAATTTGTTAAAATCCCATAATATCATCACATATCAAGTCAGTATTCAAATTTCCCTAATTGTCTTACAGTTGCTGGTTAGAATCAAGTGTGTCTGAGCTTTTTAATTTATAGGTTTTTCCTTAATCTTATTTTATTCATTGCAATTTATTTAATAAAGAAATC
>NW_007021979.1:0-629 GCF_000164805.1 Carlito syrichta
TAGGCCTCCTCCAAAATGGGTTTCCCATTGACTAGCTCTCCCTAGTGACAGGTGCCCCGGTGCCTGGGCCTCCTCCATAATATGTGCTCTATTGACTGGTCCTCCTCTGTGATTGGAGCCTTAGTAAGTGGCATTCTTCCAAATTGGGTGTCCAGTGACTATCTCTCCTCTGTGATGGGTCTTACATTAACTAGGCCTCTTCCATAATTGGTTTCTCAATGACTAGCCCTCCTCTGTGATGGATGCCCCAGTGAATGATTCTCTTCTTTGGTGGGTGTTCCAGTGATGGGCCTATCTGAGAAAAATGCTCCAGTGACTGATCCTTTTCTGTGATAGATGCCACATTGATTATGCCTCCTGTGTGATGACTGCCTGAGTTAATGGCTCTCCTCAGTGAATGGGTCCCCAGAGACTGGCCTCTACTAATATATGTCCCAGTGACCAGCCCTCCTTTGTGATGTGTGTCTCAGTGACTGGCCTTTGTCTTTGAAAAAATGCACCAGTGGTATATCATCCTCTGTTATCAGTGCCCCGGTTACTAGCTTACCTCTTTTTATCGCAACCTTTACTAAATGATTTTTACATAATGGGTACCCCAGTGACTATCCCTCCTTTATTATGGGTACCCA
>NW_007021981.1:0-715 GCF_000164805.1 Carlito syrichta
GTTGTTTCTAAGTTCCTGATTGATGGTACTTTGTTGCTGTTTAGTGCTCTCCTTACATCGACTTCCTTTGTCAGGTTTAGGGCATTTTGCTATGGTAGCCATGACAGACTATGACCGGCAAGGAGGACAGTCCTGCAGAAACTGTCTTCACTGCACAGGTAAACCCTTCACATCCCACAAGTGACGAAAGGAGAGCAAGGGGTCTTTGGGGCTGGTGGGGGTCATGGGAGAGTCCGAAAGGGTCACAGGAAGCGAGTGGGTCTCAGCCGTCTGGGCCAGGGCACCAGTACAGAGGAAACACCTGAGAGCACCCAGCCCACCCCACATTCCATCAGCACCACTCCTGGTCTAGCCTGATGAGGCTGTTTTCACTCTGCTATCACACATGCCCCTGCAGACACCGAGGCACCCTGCCCATCCCAGCAACCGTTGCTCACCATGGAAAAGCCAAAACATCACCTCCACATCAGCAGACTGTGGAGATGGGGGCTGCAGGTGAGAGCGAGGCTCCCAGGAGCGGCCGTGGTTGTGGTGAGCAGAGTGATGGGGTGAGAATGGTGTTCAGGACTTCCTGGCTCAAACCTGCAGGTCAGTGGTCAGGGTAGGGGGGTGCTCTGGCCTCTAAGGGACCAACTTGAAAATGTGTGTCAAGCCACACTGTCCAGCAAGGCTAGCATGGGAGACACAGAAAGACACACTGCATATCCATCGGGTT
>NW_007021982.1:0-899 GCF_000164805.1 Carlito syrichta
ATCTGAGTTGTTCTTGATGGGCATGCAACATGGGTTTTATTTCTGAATCATGTTTTATTCATTCATAAGCTGGGCATCTGTGAATTCTACAAATAAGAACATTCACTTATCTTAGTTTTCCTAAACCTCTTTCACTAGTAAACAATTATGATCTAACTGGTCTGAAAAATCCATTAAAGTGGTCATCATGTCTCCTTTGTCTTCTGTTCAATTCACTGAATTTCCAGAACTAAGCAAATTACCTGTCATAATCTGGGTCACAATATTTATTGAATAAAAACAAATGATTGGAAATTGAGTAAATTTATCTATTTTGTGGTAAATATAATACAAGTTCAACACATCAAGATTTTTTAAGTCATTTTTCTTAGTAACAATTTTTTTCTCTACTATATTCTACTAAGCAATTCAGGAGATGTGGAGTAAAATAAAGCCATATATCATTATGATTAATTATGTAGAGTCAGGTATTACTAAATGATGCTCCTGAAGGCTAATGAATTTTGACCTTATCATTCTTATTCTAATCCTGCATATACTTTACTTTTCAAGTCCCTTATTATACCTATTTAAAGACAGTTTATACTATGAATGTAAACATCAGCTGCACTCCAGAAGCATACAGAGATGTTTTAGTATTAACTGAAACTAATTTTATTTAAACTTGGGATAATTTTCCCATTACAAATGGAATAACTGTTGTCATTTTGTTACTTGAAACCTACAACAGTGTAATATTTTAAGATTTCAACGTATTGTAGCTACAGAAGTATTTGTAGTTAAACAGAAAAAACCTTGTACATTTTTTATTGACTTCAAAATATCTCTATGGATGATTTTATTTACATTGGTCAATGCATGTGACTTAAAAAAACAGATTAGAGCTATTTTGAGACTAA
>NW_007021983.1:0-696 GCF_000164805.1 Carlito syrichta
CTTCGGGCACTGCCCGCGCCCTCGGCTGGGCTTCTGTGCCGGCCGGGGTCCGGACCCACCAGCGTCCGTGCGGCCGCCCGGCCCGCGCGCACTCCGGGCGAGCTGTCTCCTTCTCCAGGAAGCCCTCCCGGACCGCCGGCTCCGGTCCTCGGCGCCCGCCCGCTGCCCGCCCCGGGCTACTTACAAGCTCCCTGCGGCCTCACGGGGGCTGCGATGGCCGGGGGCTCCCCCTCGACGGGAGTGGGGCCTGCCCTCCGCCAGGCTTTCCCCGGCACGTGGGAGGGCGGGGAGAAGAATGGCTGCGCTCTCCCCCTCCCCCACAGGAAGCAAGTCGCCCACGCCCCCGGAACGGAGGGAACTCAGCCGCCCTTCGTGGGGAGTATTTTGTGAGTATAAAGTAACAGGTCTTGCTCATCTCTGATGTCACACAATTCTCCTGATACCATCATCATCCTAGCTCACTCTGGCAATAAATGTAATAAATACATCTTCTCTCTAAACTTATTTCTTTGTCATGTCCTCTCTGGGTGTTCAAGTCTTTGTATTCTCTTTATATAAGGATTAAACTCACTTTTGGCTCTGAACGTTATCAAGTTTACTATACCTTTCTACACATATCCAAACTGGATTCCTGATTAGTTCATGCTGAAAATACTAGCAGCTTCCTTGTTGCATATTACCTTACAATTCTTTTGA
>NW_007021984.1:0-1108 GCF_000164805.1 Carlito syrichta
GCAGGCAGGTGGTGACAGAAGATGTACAGACCCAACACCGGACTCCGGGAGAGTGACCTGCCATCATGCGTGTCTTTAAAGAGAAAATTTGGCAGCATATGAGTTGATGGAAGTCCGCTCTTGGCTTCTGGCAATTGACACTGTTCCGCGTGGGTCTAGGAGGGCCCATTTCAACACTAGGTAATTTGTTGTTTCATTCAATAGATGTCTATTGATGCTTACTGTGTGCCAGGCACCATTTTACGGTGAACAAGAGACAGGATCCCTTGGCATCATAGAGCTTACACTCTCATGATCACTGACTTGCAGGAAGACTAATTAAAAGTTGACTTAATGCCAGGCTCGGTGGCTCAGCCTGTAATCCCAGCACTTTGGGAGGCCGAGGCAGAAGGATTGCCTGTGCCCGTGGGTTTGAGACTAGTCCTGGCAACTTGGGGAGACCTGGTCTCTACAATAAATAAAAAAAATTATCCGAGCATGGTAGCATGCACCTGTAGTTCTGGCTACTTGGAAGGCTGAGGCGGAAGGATCGCTGGAACCCAGCAGGTCAACGCTGGGGGCCATGAACATGCCACTGCACTCCAGCCTGGGCAATGGAGTGAGACTCCAACTCAAAAAACAAAACAAAACAAACAACAACAAAAAGTTGACTCAACTGTGCAGGAGGTACCTGCAGTGGTTATGTGAATGAGCCTGTGGTGGCTTCAAAGCCTTACGTGACCTCCATATCAAATCAGCTCTGGGCTGGGGGACTCCTCCTCTTCCTTCTCCTCCCCCTCCTCTCCCTTTCTCTTCCTTCCTCTCCTCCCCTCTCCTCCCCTTCCCTTCCCTTGCCTCCCAGGTGAGAGTCATTGCTGTAAGAACATCACTCCATGGTCATGGTGCAGTGAACCCCTCAGGGCTCCAGACTTTCAGGAATACCTGCTTATTTCAAGGCATTGGCCTTCTTGTACCTTGGGTCTCAGCATTTTTCTGGGAGAACTTGGTGAAAAGTCATTCATCTCCTCACACACCTGTTGCTTTTTTTTTTTTTTTTTTTTTTTTGAGTTGGAGTCTCACCATCACCCACACTGGAAGTGCAGTGGCCGCTCCCGGCCACGGCAGCCTC
>NW_007021985.1:0-970 GCF_000164805.1 Carlito syrichta
ATCTCTTACAAAATGTCTATTCTAAGATCCTATATATCTATCCTAATTTCTATAAAAGTTTCTAATTCCTAATCCTAATATATAAAGTTGATCATCAGCAATAAAGCTTCTAAAAATAAAACCCAAATATCAACTGTAAATGTACTAAGGCCAAAACCACAATAGTAGAAAATGGAGACAATGATATTTCTAAAGTTAACTATATTCTTATTAAACCTCAAAATATCATGATTGATCATGCTTGAACTAACATAATTCCCTGACATAGCATGACCTATTCTACAATACTTACTATGAATAAAATAAATTCAATTTCTACAATAAGTAGGAAAACCCTACACTAACTGTAGCTGAAGCCAGTCTAAAAGATGGCAGCCCAGTCCAAAGTACACGCTGGGCCCTCAGGAATGTGGCCCAGTCCAAAGTTTGTGCTGGGCCATTTCTGGTATCTCTAGATAATCATCTATACTATCTAAAGCTGAAAACAGCTGTCCATAAGTATATACTAATTCTACAAATATATTTTTAAACCTTACAAAGAGGTTTGCACCATGTAAAAGGCTCCCAAATGTGACCTGAGTTTGAATTATATCTAATATGTAAGCCAAAACCACAGTTTATGGGAAACAGGAACAATGAGTTTC
Organism: Carlito syrichta; assembly: GCF_000164805.1. Lineage (NCBI taxonomy): Eukaryota > Metazoa > Chordata > Mammalia > Primates > Tarsiidae > Carlito > Carlito syrichta. The sequence continues at coordinate 645 of NW_007021985.1, forward strand.
TAGAGTGAGCCACGCCTGTCACAGTCACAGAGCCTTCAGCTTAGATCAGCAGTAGGTTACTCGCGCTACATGGTGAAAGAAGGAGAAAAATGGGGTCAGTGGCTCCCGAACACATCCTAGTGGTCTCGGGGTCCATGGCCCTCCCTGATCCCTAACATTCAGTGGGCCTCTATGGCCGGCTCCCAACAGTAAACTTGACTCCTAGCAGAGAAATCAAGCCTGCCTTCAGAGCTGGTAATTAGTAATGACTATTGTGGGCATCATTGTCACTAGTTATAGATGTTTTGGTGTCTGTCCTCCGGCTTGAAAAATGGGAATCTCCCTGA
>NW_007021986.1:0-582 GCF_000164805.1 Carlito syrichta
TCTTGCTGGGCTCTGGTGATCCTTCCGCCTCAGCCTTCCGAGTAGCTGGAATTACAGGCATGCGCTACCACGCAGTGGCTGATTTTTTGTAGAAATGAGGTCTCGCTGCCCAGGTGGGTCTCGAACCCGTGGGCTCAGGCAATCCACTCACCTCAGTCTCCCAAAGGCACGGGATTACGGGATGAGCCACCGAGCCTGGCTTTGTTGTTGTTTTATTAATGATGGCCATTCTTACTGGGTTTAGATGGTATCTCAGTGTGGTTCTCATTTGCATTTCTCTGACGATTAGTGAGGCTGAGCACCTTATCATGGGTCTGTTGGCTGCCTGAATATCTTCTTTTGAGAAGTGTCTATTCATGTCTTTTGCCCATTTTTTTAATGGGACTTTTTTTTTTTTTTCCTTTTCGCACCTTTGAGTTCCTTATAAATCTTGGATGTTAGGTCTTTGTCAAATATAGAGTTGGCAAATATTTTTTCCCATTCTGTGGCCTGTCTCCCCACTCTCCTGATGGTTTCTTTTGCTTTGCAAAAGTTTTTCAGTTTAATGAGGTCCCAGTTGTCTATCTTCTCTCTTATGGCATG
>NW_007021987.1:0-782 GCF_000164805.1 Carlito syrichta
AAATGAGGATTTCATATCTGCTTTAGTCAATTGCTTCTACATAAATTGTAGGGCCTGATATTTAAAGCCAAAACAAATTAGAGGCTTGTGCAATTACTGACATATTTGGAACATACCAGAAAAAAGTCCAGAAAAAGATATAGCTCAGAATTAGATATTTCATATGTGATCTTATTCAATTTTTATGTGTTTGACATTATTACTTATTACTTTTTAAAGATATATAAAATGGGCCGGGATCCGTGGCTTAGCCTGCAATCCCAGCACTTTGAGAGACCGAGGCGAGTGGATTGCCAGAGCCCGCGGGTTCAAGACCCACCTGGGCTACTTGGCGAGACCTCGTTTCTACAATAAATCAAAAATTAGCTGGGCATGGTAGCACGTGCCTGTAGTTCCGGTTAGTTGGAAGCCTGAGGCGGAAGGATCGCCAGGCCTAGCAGGTCGAGGCTGCGGTGCCTAGGTGCATGCCACTGCACTCGTCTGGGCGACAGAGTGAGACTCCAATTGAAAAAAAAAGTATTTCTATAGGCATTTTATATGGAGATGGTTATTTAAGACAGATAGATTTGGCCTGGCATGGTGGCTCATACATATAATCCCAGAGCTTTGGGAGGCTGGGCAGGAGAATCATTTGAGCCCAGGAGTTCAAAATCAGCCTGGACTACATAGCAAGACCTATGTTTGCATTTTCTACAAAAATTTTAAAAATTAGCTGGGTGTGGTGGTGCATGCCTGTAGTTCTAGTTACTCTGGAGGCTAGTCAGGAGCAGCCCTTGAGCCCA
>NW_007021988.1:0-793 GCF_000164805.1 Carlito syrichta
CAACTGATCTTTGATAAAGGAGCAAAGATAGTGCAAAGGAGCAGAAAATGGTGCTGGAAAACTGAACATCCATCTGCAGAAATTAAATAAATTTAGGCATAAACTTTATAGCTGTCCCATAAAATAGCTCAAAATGGACCATCTAGCTAAATGTAAAAGAAAAAATTATGAAACTCCTAAAAGATAACATAGAAGAAAATCTAGATGACCTTGCATATGGCAATGACTTTGTAAAAACAACACCAAGACTGTAATCTATGAAGAAAATAATTGCCAAGCAAGACTTTATTAAAGTTAAAGACTTTTGCTCATGAAAGTTACTGGTAAGAGAATGGAAAGATAAGCCACAGACTGGGAAATAATATTTGAAAAGACACCTTTGATAAATGACTGCTACTCAAAAGATACAAATAACTCTTAAAATCAACAATAAAAAGTCAAACAATGCAATTACAAATAGGCAAGAAACCTAAATGAACCTCACCAAAGAGGTGGCACAATTGGAAATAAGCATATAAAGTATATTCAACACATATAACTAAGGAATTGAACATTAAAACAACAATGAGAAATCATTTCTAGAAAATGGTCAAAATCTGAAACACTGTCAACACCAAATGTTGAGGAGGATGTGGGGCAATAGAAACTCTCACTCTTTGCTGCTGGGACTGAAAATGGTACAGCCACTTGGAGGACAGTCTAGCAATTTCTTACAAAACTAACATACTCTTACCATATGATCCAGCAACTTCATTCCCTGATATTTGCTTACATAAGCTGAAAGCTTATGACC
>NW_007021989.1:0-772 GCF_000164805.1 Carlito syrichta
ATGTTATCTGTTGATTTTCTGTTTTATTTTTTTTCTTAACTGCAGCAAAGTGTGTGGAATTTTTTTAAAGTCTAATGAATTTTGACAAATCAATTACAGTTTATAAAAGTGGAACTTATCAGTAAATGATTCAGGCTCTGGAATTCATCTAGGCATGCTGGCTTACGGCTGTTATCCCAGCACTTTGGGGGGCTAAGGCAGGAGGATTGCTTGAGCCCAGGAGTTTGAGACTAGCCTAGGCAAAATAGTGAGACCTTGTCTGTACAAAAAAAGTGCAAAAAATAGCCAGGCATGGTGGCACGCACCGGTAGTCTTGGCTGTTCAGGAAACTGAGGTGGGAGGACCACCTGAGTCCAGGAAGTTGAGGCTGTGGTGAGCCATGGTCGTGCTACTGTGCTCCAGCCTGGATGACAGAGTGAGACCCTGACTCCAAAAATAAGCAAGCAAATAAAAAACACCTCAGGCCTTAGAATTGGACATAGCTGATTTCAAATACTGCTCTGCCACATAAAAACCAGAAATAGTTGCTTTTCTGAACCTCAGTTACTTTATCTCTAAAAGAAAGATAATGAAGGTTTTCTCCATCATAGGTTCATGACAACCAATGAGATAATAAACACCATTAACACTGGCGTTTGGGTGTGTTCAGTCAGTGTTAGTTGTCTGTTTGTAACATATTATTTGTGTTGCTTTGTTTACAGAAACCACTTTCTTAATCTGTTTCTGTCAGTAATGCTTGTTGACATTTTGTGTTGCTTATGAACATATAATG
>NW_007021990.1:0-712 GCF_000164805.1 Carlito syrichta
CCATCCCTATCTCTCCCTCGAGGAGAGCAGTTTGGGGAAAAAGAGGAGTACAAAGCAAGAGAGAGAGAGAGATGGGGACTGGGCCCGCTCAGGAAAGCTAATGGTATAAGCAGGAGGGAGGAAGGTTGGCTGGGAGTTTGGCTTCTACACTAGCCTGGGATGGGTCCTTCCCTGCCCCTCTGCACCAAGCACCCCTGCCATCTGCACCTAACCTGAACCTACTCTCCCCCTGTCCCTCATGTGCCCCAACACCTAGCCCAGCGCTGCCTTGCCTGGTCAGCTCTTCCTGACCACTCTGCCTCCAACTGAAGACATGCCTCGGGATCGTCTCGGTGTTCCCTTTTCACTGCCCTTGATCCCCTGTGAATTCACACAGCCACAGGTGCATCTATCACCCATCTCTGGAGGAGAGACCATGTCTGGGTCTTTGTGGCCATTTTTTTTTTCCACCCACAGCCCAGGCTCACTTCAGAAGAATCCAGACACAACACTGTACAAATAAGTGCATCATTCAAAGGGGAGCAAGGGAGGGTCCCAGAGACACCAGGACCTCACCTAGTCAGTTTCATCAGTAGCCACTGGGGGAAATAGGCAAAGGGTTCATGCTGCACCCCCGTTTTCCCCAGTGTCTCACTTTCACACCTGTTCCCACACACCGCCCCACCCCAAGCAACCCAGGCTCCTACCCAGCCCCCCACTCACTTAACTTCTA
>NW_007021991.1:0-719 GCF_000164805.1 Carlito syrichta
ACTAGCTAGCTCCCTAGATAACTATCATATAGGTAGAGCTTAACTAGCTGACTTAACTAGATAGTTAGGTGACATAACTAGCTGAATTACCTAGCTAGCCTCCTAGCTAACCAGCTGACTTAACTAGGTGAAATAACAAGCAGCCAGCTGTCTACCCATCTGAAGTAACTTTTAATAGATAGTCAGCTAGCTAGAGAACTGACTTAATTTGCTGACTTAACTAGCTAGTCAGCTGGTTAGCCAGCTGAATAAACTAGCTGACTTACCTCGCTAGCCAGCCAGCTAGACAGCTGATTTAATTGCCTAGCTACCTAGCTAGCCAGGAGTCTACCCAGCTGACTTAACTAACTGACTTAATGAAGTAGCTTTCTGGCTAGCCAGCAGACTTAACTAACGACCTACCTGACTAGGCAGCTATATAGTGAGCTGACATAACTAGATAGACTGATGACTAGCCAGCTCACTTAACTAGCTACCTACCGACATAGCCTGCTGGTTTGCCAGCTGAGTTAACTACCTAACTACCTAGCTAACATGCTGGCCAGCGAACTGACTTAGCTATGTGACTTAACTAGCTAGCCAGCTGGATATCCAGCTGATTTAACTAGCTAGCTACCCTTCTTTGCATCTTGCTATACTACTGACTTAACTAAATGGCTTAACTAGCTAGCTAACTAGCTAGCAAGATGGCAACTTCCTGACTTCACTAGCTAGCTACC
>NW_007021992.1:0-789 GCF_000164805.1 Carlito syrichta
ACAAGAAAAGAGCAAAGCTGTGTTTCCTATAACTTTCAGGAAATCTTTCTTTTCAGCCTTCTCACTTGGCATAAGAGAAGTTACAGCACTAATCTGACTCAATACTGGAAATATAAGTGCCTTGTATGTTTTAGAAGAGGGTTCAGAGCCATGGATCAGATAACCCCCAACACCACGTAGTTGACAGAACACAAGTAGTGTGCTGCTACTCTTAGAAAGGCCTGCTTACAGGGCTAGTCCTTGAGGGCATCTGGGAACTTGGGTTCTGAGTGCACCCGTCATTTCCTAATTGTTCAATGTGGTGTACTGTGCCTAGAGTGTTTGTACAAATGTGTGGCTTGTGCTGAACATCTGCTTCTTTTCTGGGTGTTTGGAGCTTTGGTCCAGGTGTCAAAGGAAAAGGTGCCTATGTGACCAGGCCCAATGAAAACCTTGGACATTGAATTTTTCAGTGTCCCTGAAACTTTGCAGTGATGAGTTCATTCCCACTAACATTTTTCTTACATCATCACAATTTGACCCTGGAAGAATTCAGGGTATTCTGCATAAGTCCAAGGGGAAAGAACTTTTGGAAACTTGAGGCTGGTTATCTTGAGATTTTGCTCCATGTGTCTCTTCTCTGTGCCTATTCTGCTTTGCATCCTCTTTCTGTAATAAATCACGGCCATGAGTGTGGCTACATGCTGAGTTTTGCAATTCCTCTTAGTGAACTACTAGATCTGGGGCTAGTCTTGGGGGCCCTCAAACCCAGACAGCTTGTCAGCATTTGCACAAGGCTTGTCATAATTG
>NW_007021993.1:0-3126 GCF_000164805.1 Carlito syrichta
AGGCCCAGCCCAACATTTCTCTTTTAATTTTATTTTTCCTACACTGGTCTCTCTCATCTCTCAGAAATTAAGACTAAATTATGCATGACTGCAATGTGACAACTACTTTGGTTACTGAACATTTCCAACCACTAACTGTCACATCTCTTCCACAAAGGATATTCAGTTAACTTCTGAGAGTCAGTGATGCAAGAAATTCAATCACAGGAACCATGCCAGAATCCTGGCATTTAACTTCACCTGGCCACACAGGAGATGGTTGATTTCTTCAGTTCTGGGCCATCATTACCTCTGGAGTTACCCTCACACTTTTTCCAACACTGGGATTGCCTAGTGACATACCTCTTCCTTTGGATTGGTCTTAGCTCTGGAACATGATGAATCAGAAGGCTTAACTTGAAATTTAAGGTAAACATTGTCAAGAATGTTTGGTGGTTTGGGTATAATCAAGGTGTTAAAAAAACACAAAAGAATATTTGGTGGAAATAGCAAAGCAATCTGTAGATTCTGAGAGAAGCCCTAAGATAGACACAGAAAGGATACACATTTAGGCCTACCAAAGAAGAACTTCACTTTTTTTTTTTTTTTTTTTGGAGTCTCACTCTGTCACCCAGACTGGAGTGAAGTGGCTGCTCCCGGCCACTGCACCCTCGACCTGCTGGGCTCCTGCGTGCCTCCTGCCTCAGCCTTCCAAGTAGCCGGAATTACAGGCATGCTCTACCAGGCCCAGCTGATTTTTTGATTTATTGTAGAGATGAGGTCTTGCTGCCCAGGCAGGTCTCAAACCCGCGGGCTCAGGCAGTCCACTCACTTCAGCCTCCCAAAGGCACAGGATTACAGGCTGAGCCTCCGAGCCCGGCTGAGAACTTCACCTTTAATTATATTTGTCTGACACTGCCTCTCCCCATCTGTGTCCAAATGTGCCAGATCTTAAGGCTGACTCTGAAGTCTGTGAAGTGTCAGCCACTTTGGTTTGCTGACCATGTTCAACCACTAACCTCCCATTCCTACAAATAATCTTTAGGTGTACTTACTGTCTAAATCCAGAGCACTATACATCCCGGCAAGAACCCCTTCCCAGCTATACACAGCTTATACCTGCTAGCACTTCACCAGCAGTCCCCAATTCCAACCAGAAAAAAGGAGGCTTTGACTTTGAAGTATAATTTTATTCAAAAAGAGAACAACTATTTTAAAAAGAATTCTGAAGATGAAACTTCTTACCCCATTATTGAGCATCTTAAGAAGCTTTATTGACCATAATTTTTTGACATAGATGATCCATAAAGGTAAATGAAAAGGTTTTCTATTGAGTATATTTTTGAAGAAGATGCAAAAAAAATTTTCAAGATGTCAGTTTCCCTTCCTGTTTGCCCTCCACCTTTACCTGTGGAGGAGTGGCTGGCGTCTACCGCCATGGCACCTAACCCTGGCCTTCAGTCTTTCTCTTTTACCCTCAGAGAAGGGGCAGGTGCCAAAGCCCATGGCACCTGACCCCAGACTCCAGTCTTTCTCTTTTGTCTTTGGAGGAGGCGCTGGTGCCAAAGGCCATGGTACCTAGCCCCAGCCTCCAGACTTCTCACTCCCCTTCCCCCCACTGCTTATTAACCTCCTGGTTGCAACCCTACTAGCTGTAAAAAGTCACCACCCACATGTGTACTTGGAAAGCCCATTCAAGTTTCCACATGGCTTAATAGGTCTCTTCTCAAGGGGGTGACTGGGACAAAAGGATATTAAAATTCTTCTTTGTTGTTTTCTTATGATAAATTTCTCTCAGGTTATATCTAAACTGGGACTATATCAACCTTCTTCCCAGACGAAAGTAAAGGGATCATATAAATTAATCCTGTTAACTAACTACAAAAAAGGTGTCATTAAACAGGTTAACTAGGACAAAATAAAAGAAGTTTTTTTTTAAGACCAGATAAAAATCCAGCAATGTTACTACGTCACCTCTCTGAGACATTGCAGCAGTTTACTAATATAGATTTAAACTCTCTGGAGGGACATGTTCTTTTGGCTATGTATTTCATCTCCCAGTCAGCATCAGATATTAGGTACAAACTCCAAAAATTAGAAAAGGGCCCACAAACACCTCAACTAGAACTCTTGGACACAGCCTTTAAAGTCTTTAACAACTGAGTGGAGGAAAGAATGCAGGACCACAAATATAAGTGGGAAGCATTTCAGTTTTTATCTACCGCTTTAGCAGAGGGAGCCACCACAGATTATCTTCCACCCCAGATGGTCAATCACAGAAGAGACACACAGCCCCTTCCCAGGTTTTTTCCAATGCCATCAAAATGGGCATATGGCCAAAGGCTGTCAAGTCCTGCCACTGGCAAAACCCTGTCCCAATGCAAACAGCATGGACATTGGGCTCATGATTGCCTCATTCTCCTAGCTGGAGGAAAGCACATGGCTCAGAGGCTTGTTGCAAATGACAGACACCAGGCACCTTGCATGATCTGAGAAGGGGATCTCTTGGGCTTGCTCTAGTCGAATTGACTCGCCCCTGGCTTGGTAGCCCCAATGTCTTCAGAACAAACTATTAAACCAACAGAGTCTAGGGTTGAAATATCAGTAGCTGGCAGGGTTATATCATTCGTTATTATTACGGAGGCTACATGCTCAACTCTACTTAAATTTCCTGGTCCACTCCTTCCATCACCCCTTTCGGTTGTGGGGGTGCAGGGCATTATATCCAGGCCCCACACTACGCCGTTACTTCCATGTGTTCTGGGAGATAAAATATTTCAATACTCCTTCTTTGTTATGCCAACATGTCCAGCTCCATTATTGGGAAGGGACATTATGACAAAAATTGGAACTTGTATTATCCTTTAACTTGAGTCATCACCACTGTGCTTTTTGGGTGCCTTTTATTTAGCTTTGGATTCCCCTGATAGTTCTATGTTGTGTCCTATCCAAGCCCTTCCATTTCATATAAACTTATTGCTTTGGTTAGAGCTCTGAGGTTAGGAAAAATGTAAAGAAAGTTGTTGGTATAAGGTATGTTTTTGGTAAGAAAGGAGAAAAGAAAGAAATAATTGTATAGAAAAGAATCTTATATGGTACTTTTTTGTTCTATAATAGAATGGCTGGTTATTTAAAGAAAGTATATAA
>NW_007021994.1:0-94638 GCF_000164805.1 Carlito syrichta
ATATTCTAAGAGTGACTACATAACTGGCCATAAATAAAGCATATGCAAATTTAAAAGGCCTGAAATTCTACCATGCACTTTCTTGGACCACAGTGGAATAAAAATAAACATTGACACCAACAAAGTCCCCCCAAAACGCACAGAGACACAAACACTAAACAGCATGATGCTAAACAACTCCTGGGTCAATGATGAAATCAAAACAGAGATCAAATGCTACCTGAAAACAAAGGAAAATGAAGAAACATCTTACCAAAATCCCTGGGATGCCTTGAAAGATGTAGTAAGAGGGGGATTTTTATACTTACAAACACACATGAAGAAAATGGAAGGAACACAAAACAACAACCTAACAAGTCACCTATAGAAGCTGCAAAAGCAAGACCATAAAAACCCTAATTTCAGCAGAAGAATCCAGATCACCAAAATAAAGGCCCAAATCCAAGACAAAGAAGACAAAAAGATAATACAAAAAAATCAATGAAACAAAAAGCTGGTTCCTCAAAAGAATAAAGAAGATCGATGCTAGACTGACCAAGAAAAAATGAGAAAAAAAACCAAATAAACACAATCAGAAACACAAAAGATGAAGCCACAACTGACCCTGAAGAAATACAAAAGATCATTAGAGACTACTACATACACTTGTATGGAAACAAACTTGAAAACCTCAAGGAAATGGAGGACTTTCTGGTATTCACACAACCTACCTAGGTTGGAACAAGAAGAAATTGAGACCTAAATAGACCAATAACAATCAAGGAAATCGACTACGTAATAAGAAAACTTCCTACAAAAAAAAGCCCTGGTCCAGATGACTTTCCAGCAGAATTCTACAAGACATTTAAGGAGGAGCTGATACCAAACGTACTGAAGGTATTCCAGGCAATTGAAAAAGATGGAACTCTCCCCAAATCATTTTACGAAGCCAACATCACATTGATACCCAAGCCAGGTAAAGATCCAACAAAGAAAGAGAACTACAGTCCAATATCTTTGATGAACATAGATGCTAAAATTCTCAACAAGATCCTAGCAAACTGAATTCAGCAATACACCTCAAAAATCATCCATCATGACCAAGTAGGCTTCATTCCTGGGATGCAAGGCTGGTTCAACATTCGTAAAACCATAAATGTAATTAAATACATCAACAGATGTCAAAACAAAATCCACATAATTATATCATTAGATGCAGAAAAAGCTTTTGATAAAATCACACCCCTTCTTGATAAAAACCCTCGAACATCTAGGCATATGGGGAACATACCTCAAAATAGTAAAAGCCATCTACAAGAAACCCACAACCAGCGTACTCCTAAATGGACAAAAATTGGAACCATTTCCCCTGAAAACTGGAACAAGACAAAGATGTTCACTCTCACCCCTCCTGTTTAACATAGTATTGGAAGTCCTGGCTTGAGCACTCACAGAAGAGGAGGCAATCAGGGGTATCCAAATAGGAAAAGAGGAAGTCAAGTTATCTCTCTTTGTAGATGATATGATTGTGTACCTTGAAAACCCAAGAGAATCTGTCAATAACCTCCTTACACTGACAAAGACCTTTGACAAAGTCTCAGGATACAAAATAAATGTACAAAAGACAATCACATTTCTCTACACCAATAATAAACAAACAGAAACCCAAATAAAAAACACAATTCCATTCACAATAGCCACATAAAAAATGAAATACCTTGGCATCTTCCTAACCAGAGACGTGAAAGACCTTTACAATGAAAATTACAAAACACTGCTCAAAGAAATGAAAGATAACACAAACAAGTGGAAAAATATCCCATGCTCATGGATTAGAATAATCAACATTGTGAAGATGTCCATCTTACCTAAGGCAATCTACAAATTCAATGCAATACCCATCAAATTACCAACAACATTCTTCTCAGACCTAGAAAAAACAACACAGGAATTCATATGGAAACACAACCTCCAAGAATAGCCAGAACAATCCTCAGCAAAAAAAAAAAAAAAAAAGGCAGGTGGTATCACATTACCAGACTTCAAACTTTACTATAAAGCTACAATCATCAAAACAGCTTGGTATTGGTACAGGAACAGGCATATAGATCAATGGAATAGAATTGAGATTCCAGAAGCAAAACCTCAATTTCTCAACCAACTCATCTTCGACAAGGCCTCCACCACCTACCACGGGGGAGAGGAGAACCTATTCAGTAAATGGTGCTGGGAAAACTGGCTGACCACATGCAGAAGATTGAAACAGGACCCCTATCTATCCCCATGCACAAAGGTTAACTCCAAATGGATCAGAGACCTAAAGGTAAAACCTCAAACCATAAGAACCTTAGAAAATGAAGGACATCTCTTCATGGAAATTGGAACTGGCATCCAATTCCTGAACAAAACCCGAAACCCACAGGTCATAAGAGAGAAGATAGACAAGTGGGACCTTATTAAACTGACAAGCTTCTGCAAGGCCAAAGAAACTATCAAGAAAGCAGAGAGACAGCCTACAGACTGGGAAAAAGTATTTGCCAACACCAGGTCTGACAAAGGCTTAATATCCTGGATCTACAAGGAACTCAAACGTGCTAAAAAGAAAAAAACAACCAACCCCATTATAAAATGGGCAAACGATATGAACAGACACTTCACAAAAGAGGACATCCGAGCAACCAACAAACACATGAAGAAATGTTCAACCTCACTAATCATCAGGGAGATGCAAATCAAAACCACACTGAGATACCACCTAACTCCAGTCAGAATGGCAGTTATCAACAACTCAAAAAATAACAGCTGCTGGAGAGGGTGTGGCGAAAAGGGAACACTTCTACACTGTTGGTGGGAGTGTAAACTAGTGCAACCTCTGTGGAAAGCAGTGTGGCGATTCCTAAAAGCTCTAAATATCAACCTCCCATATGACCCCACAATCCCCCTACTGGGAATATAGCCTGAAGAACTCAAATCACTCTATAAAAAAGATATCTGCACACGTATGTTTATTGTAACATTGTTCACAATAGCAAGAACCTGGAAACAACCATGCTGCCCATCAAAAGAGGACTGGATTAAAAAATGTGGTACATATACACGATGGAATACTACACAGCCATAAAAAAGAACAAAATCATGAATTTCGCAGCAACGTGGATGGAACTAGAGTCTATAATATTGAGTGACCTCTCACAGAAACAAAGATCTGAATATCACATGTTCTCACTCATATAATACACCTTGAACATCCAATGTAATACTATAAGAAAATGACTGACGGTACTGGGAAACTATGGGGGGGGAGATGGGATTAACAGTAGCAAATATCTGTCTGGGGATGGGGAAACTCCTCTTATCAACTGGGTGACTGAATGAAATGTAATTGTACACCTAACCCTTAACTGTACCCCACTAAACCATAATAAAAAATATTGATTATGAAAAAATAAATAAATAAATAAATAAAATAAAGTGTCCCATGTGGTGGAGTTCTTGAGTTGCTCACCCACAGAGAGTTCCCATAGACAGGTTTTTAGAATGTCAACAGAAGGATCAGAAAGCTTTGCTCGTAAATGAACAGAATTTTTGTTCTTCTAGTCAGTCATTTGTTGATTTCTAATGAATTCTTACTTAATGTGTCAGGTGCTGTATTTAGCACAAGAAACACTGCCACCAACAACACATGGCCCTCTGGGCTCAGAGATACACGCCTCCTTCTGAGCCCAGAGACAGTGGGAAGGAGAGACTAGGAGCACAAGTCCAGACCAGGAGCCCAGAAGGTGGAATCAGAAGGGGTGTAGAGCCATGGTCAGAGCCCAGACTCTTTTTTGTGTGTGTGTTTGTTTGTTTGTTTGAGTTGGAGTCTCACTCTGTCATTCAGACTGGAGTACAGTGGCCACCCCAGCCACTGCAGCCTCGGCCTACTGGGCTCCAGTGATCCTTCCGCCTCAGCCTTCCAAGTAGCTGGAACTACAGGCACGTACTACCACAACCGGAGAATTTTTTTTTTTTTAATTGTAGAGATGAGGTCTCACCATGTTGTCCAGGTGGGTCTCGAACCTACGGGCTCAGGCAATCCACTCACCTCAGCCTCCCAAGGCACGGGATCACAGGAGGAGCCACTGAGCCCGGCTTGCCCAGACTCTTAAGGGCTAGCACCTGGCTCACACCTCAGCTCACCCATCTACTAGTTGGGAGATTTGGGGCAACTATGTTTGCATTCCCAAACCTTAGCTGTTCCAGCTAGCTCTGAAATGGTTTAGTCCTAGTACCTCCCTCCTAAGTTTATGTGAACTAGATGAGACCATGTATGGAAAGCAGTTAGCACAGTACCTGGTCATGGTAAAATGTCACTGAGTATTAGTTGTTATTAGCAGAGAGCAGGTTTTTGAGGTGAGGAGAAGATACTTTTTTTTTTTTTTTTTTGCCAAGGGAAGCATTCATCTGTTTAATCCTAGCAATGGCCTCCTTTAAGGCTCTTTGCTCCAGTCCCATCCGGGGGTGCTCCCCCTGCCCATGGCATGACCTGCACTTAGCACTTACCACATTGCATTGTAACTTAGAATTTGCATGTCTGTCTCTAGCCTGTGCCAAGAATTGCAGCTTGTACAATTTGTATCCTTAGCACATGTCATGTATTCCCAATACATGATAAATATTCAATGGATGTTTTTTGAGTAAAATATTCATTTAATGAAGAAAAGTTTTGAGTCATAAAGTTTTGTTGAATCACTGATAACAACAATGACCTGATATAAGGAAGTGACAGTCCGCAGTATTGAGCATGTTTCATTCAAGATCTTGAATATTGTTCCAGTTCTGACCATGTGAGCCAGAAGACACAAGAGGACTTGCTTCTGTTTTTCCTTTTAAGTAAGTCATTTCACATATTTTCTCAGTAAGCCTCTATGATAATAGAGATAACAGTGATGTCAGAACATTCTGGAAGAACAGAAAACATGGCACAGTTTCATCTGGACACCCTGAAATCATTCTGGGATTTTTCCAGCGTGTTTCTTAGTAACAGTCTCTTCCAATTAGTATCCTGGAACAAGATGACAAAGCAAACCTTAAAATCATGCAGGTGACACAGTAATTCTGGTGGGGGGGAGGGATGTCCGCACAGTAGGTAGCAGTAACCTGGATCTCGAACCACTGCTGTCCTCTTGTGGCCTGGCAGATGATATGCTCTGCTTTCCAAAGCAATTTCAGCAGAAACGAAAGCATCCAGGTCCCTCTCCTCATTCTTGTTGAGAAATTGAACTCATTTTTCCAAAGAACCGATAATAAGGAAGACAACTTGCCTGAGGTCTTGCTCGGGATGAGAGTGACCTGCAGAGACCGGGTTATAAAAGGAAGAACATCACTGTGTTGATCAAGCAGGAAGGCCGCACTGCAGAATGGAATTCATCCCAGCCCCGGTCCTGGTAGGACAGTCGTATTCTTTTGCTGAAGTATGGATGACTTGTAGTCAATAACACCATGTTACAAAGGGACACCCAGCTGGAGTGACATGGGCAGTTCTGTCCCAGCATCGCTACCACATAGGAGCAAGAAGCTGGACATTTCTAGATCAAATGTCTCCCCTTCTAATTCAGGACTTCAGAAATGTAAATTTGAGTTCTTCATTTTGAGAGGCATTAAAATATACTTTGCCATTTTTGTAATTCATTCATTCAGTTAACAAATGTGTATTAAGGCCCTACTGTGAACCAGTCACCCTCAAGGGGCTCCACAGACAGATCCATCCCTGTCTTCCTAGAGCTTACATTTTTGCATATCAGTCTTAAATCTCTCTTTCTTTCAGTGCCTCTATCTCTCCCTCTGTCTCTCTCTCTCTCTGTCTCTCTCTCTCTCTCTGTGTCTCTCTCTCTCCCATTCTTTCTTCTCTCTCTCTGCTTCTCTCCCTCTTTCTGTTTTTCTCCCTCCTTCCTTCTCTCCCTCCCATCTCTCTCCCTTTCCCTCCTCTGTCTCCCTCTCCCCCTTTCTCCCTCTCTCTCCTCTTTTGCCCTCTCTCCTGACTCTTTCCTCTCTCCATCTCTTTCTTTTTCTGTTTATCTCTCTCTGTCTCTCTCCCTCTCTCTTTTTCCTCTCTCCCTCTCTCTGTTTATCTCTCCCCCATCTCTGTGTGTGTGTGTCCCTCTCTTTCTTTCCTATCTCTCCTTCTCTCTGCTTGTCTACCTCCCTCTCACCTGTCTCTCTCTCCCCCGTTCCTTTCTCTCCTCTGTCTCTCTCCCACTTTCTCTTCTGTCTCTCTCCATCTCTCTCTCTCTTTCCTTTTCTCTCTGTCTCTCGCCCTCTCTCTCTTCCCACTCTCTCTCCCTCGCTGTCTCTGTCTCTCTCCCTCTCCCCCCCTTCTCTCTCTCCTTTTTTTATCTCTCTGTCCCCTTTCTCTCTCCCCCTCTGCCCCTCCACTCTTCCCTCCCTCTCTGCGAGAGCTTGGACTGGGATGTCTGTGCATTTGTGTGAGAATCACATAACAACTCACCTTATCTAGTAGTTGAGTTGGCTGCCATCAAGTTCTGGAGCAGATCGAAATCCATATGGATGCCAGAGCTAAAAAACTTGAATACTGAAGCCTTGTTATGTCTCAAAGATTCCTCACTTTGGGCATAAGCAGGAAGAGGTACCCTCAACTTCCCCAGGAAGCTGTGTGGGCCCTCAGTTTCCCTGAATAAAGGAAAGGGGCTGTCCCACAGAATGGCCCTACAGATGCCTCATCAAGGTCCTCCTGGGGAGGGGGGGTGGATGCTCCTGGCTGTCACCTGCTGGGAGATGGAGAGTCTGCCCTCTGGGACTTTCCTTTCTTTCCAATGTTTTTCTTGCTCTTGATCTTTTTGATTAATAAAATAGCAAATGCTAGATGTAGAACACTAGAGTGTTTTGAGTCTTCCAATCCAGTTGGTGTCAACTTGTCCAAGGCTGGGTTTGTTGGGATTGTGTAGTTGTGGTCCCAGGGGACTCTTAGCCCCAGGCTGCAGGCCACACTCCCAATGGGGCACTAACATGAGGAGCTCAGACCAGCACAAATATTCCTGTTCTCACTCTGCTTGGCATGCAGAAACCAGACAGTGATGATGGCTTTACCAGGCTCTTCATGTTGGGTTGCTGTCTTCTCCTCAGGGCACCTCTGGGCATGTATTTTAATAACCTTTCAATGTGGATGTCAATGCCCCAGGGAGGTATCTGCCTGGGGGACCCTCACCTGTCTGTGAATGGCCCAGAGAGAAGAAAACAGTGTGTGAAAAGAGGGGAACACATGAGATGCTTAGACAAAATATATACATTCTTGGGACCCCAATCCTTCATTCTAGGAAGCAGTACATCATGAAGGAAAAGTCAAGCTGACTCGGATCAAATCTAGGCTCTGCCATTTAGCTGTGTGACTTAGATATGTTCATCAGTCCACTGATCCTATTTTCTCATCTGTAAAATGGGTATAAGAATACAAGCTTTATAGAATGTCATGAGATTTAAGTTAACTTACATGAGGTGTCTAGGATAATATCTGGCATCCAGCAATTAATAAATAGTAATAGCTGTGTATATTGTACTTTTGCCTGAAGAGAATGGGAGACTTTTAAGGCCAATGAAGGGAAAAGGGAAACGCCATCCCCAAAAAGTGTCATCTGAGGACACAGAGAGACTGTCCAATAGAGTGTGTAGAGCAGAGCTCAGTAGATGACCACTGAGGTTCAACAGACTCACTTCGTCCTCACACTCCATGTGTCAGGTCAGTTGGAAGAAGCCAAAGAGTGTCTGTGAGCACAGAGTTGTCATTGAAGAGGGAAGAGAAGGAACTCACAAAGTCTAATGTGCAGCATCATGGAGAGAGAATGACTGGCTGAGGACTTGTAGGATGGGGGACCTCACAGCCAGAAGGATGCCAGCAGAATGGGTGGTGAGTGCTCCAACTGTCACGAGCCAGCGCAACAGCCAGACTATGTGTAAAGAAGGGCATTTACGAAAAATTACTTGGAAAGTCTTACTTTTATCCCTTCCTTGTAATTTATCACAGACAGCTCATGGTATATGGAGGGGAACATGGTTGTTCCCCACTGTCTTAGTCCATTGGGCTATTATAACAAAATGCCATGGACTGGGTGACTTGTAAACAGCAGACATTTATTTACTGTGTTTCTGGAGGTTGGAAAGCCAAGGCCGAAGCAAGTTCAGGTCTGGAGCTTGGCTGTTGCTTACAGCTGTGCCTCTCCCTACATCCTCACATGGCACAGAAGGAAAGCAAGTTCTCTCAGGACTCATGAGGTAACAAACCTCATTCAAGAGCGCACCACCAGACTGAGGTGGAAGGAACGCCGGAGTCCAGCAGGTCGAGGCTGGAGTGACCGGGAGCGGCCACTGCACTCCAGTCTGGATGGCAGAGTGAGACTTCAACTCAAAAAAAAAAGGGCATCACCTTCAAGAACTTATCTAATCCAATTACCTCCAAATGACCCCACTCCTGCTATCACATCAGGGGGTGGAGTTTCAACATACACATTTGGGAAGAACATGAAAATTCAGTTAATAGCACCCACCAAAGGCTTTCTCAAGGTATAAGAATGTTTATTTTCCCTCACTTCTCTGGTCTCTCAAGCAATGCAATATAATTATTCCAGAAATAGAAAAGGGATCACTCTTTGGAAAGCCCAATCCACCCTGGTAACTAGAGTCATGCATTGCTAATGACAGGGCTACAGTCTGAGAAATACATCATTAGGCACTTTCATCATTGTGTGAACTTCACAGAGAGTACTTACACAAACCTAGATGGCATAGCCTACTATATACCTGGACTATACAGCATAGCCTGTTGCACTTAGGCTACATACCTGCACAGCATGTGACTGTCCTGAGTACTATAGGCAACTGTAACACAATAGTGAATATTTGTGTATCTAAACATAGAAGAACTACAGTAAAAATATTGTGTAAAAGATAAACAATGATACATCTGCACAGGCCACTTACCATGAATGGAATCTGCAGGATCAGAATTGCTCTGGGTGGGCCACTGAGTGAATGTGAAGGCCTAGAACATTATTGTACACCTACTGCAGAATCTATAACACTGGGCACTTAGGCTACACTAAATTATTTCAAAATACTTTTTTATTCAATAATAAATTAGCAGCTGGGAGTGGTGGCTCATGCCTATAATCCCAGCACTTTGGGAGGCCGAGCTGAAAGGATTGCCTGAGTCCATGGGTTTGAGACCAACTTGGGCAACTTGGCAAGACCTTATCTCTACAATAAATCAAAAAATTAGCTGGAGATGGTGGCACACACCTGCAGTTCCAGCTACTTGGAAGGCTGAGGCAGAATGAATGTGCCACTGCATTCCAGCCTGGGTGACAGAGTAAGACTCCAACTCAAAAGTAAAATAAAATAATAATAATAGCAATAATAAATTAGCTGTAGCTTACTGTAACATTTTGACTTTATAACTAGCTTTTTAAAAACTTTTTGCTCTTTTGTAATAAAACAGCTTAAAACACAAACACATTGGACAGTTGCACAAAAATATTTATTTATATCCTTATTCTATAAGCTTTTTTCTATTAAAATTTTATTTTCTATTTTTAAATTTTTTTTGTTAAAAAACTAAGACATAAGCACACACAGAAGCCTCAGCCTACACAAGGTCGGGACCATCAATACACCATCTTCCACACCTATGTCTTGTCCCTTTGGAAGGTCTTCAACTTCTGTGATAACAATGCCTTTTTCTGGAATACTTCCTGAAGGACCTGCCTAAGGCAGTTTCACAGGTAACTTATTTTTTATATATAAGTAGAAGAAATATACTTTAAAACAATGAAAAAAAGTATAGTAAACACATAAATGCATAAACCACTGAAATGATTGTTTATTATTACTTTCTTTTTTTTTTTTTTTTTTTTGAGTTGGAGTCTCATTCTGTCACCCAGACTGGAGTGCAGTGGCCACTCCTGGCCACTGCAGACTCGACTTGCTGGTCTCTGGCGACCCTTCTGCCTCAACCTTCCAAGTAGCTGGAACCACAGGCGCATGTTACCACGCCTGGCTAATTTTTTTGATTCATTGTAGAGATGAAGTCTCATCAAGTTGCCCAGGTGGGTCTCGAACCTGCAGGCTTAGGCAATTCACTCACCTCGGCCTCCCAAAGCATGGGATCACAGGCTGAGCCACCGAGCCCATCCTATTATTACTTTCAAAAGTATTATATACTGTAGTTAATTGTTTGTGCCAGACATTTATGCAACTGTCAGGGTAGTAGGCTTGTTTACACCACAGAAATGTAAGTAATTTGTTGTCCTGTAATGTTAGGATGGTTACAATGTCACCAGACAACAGGAATTTTTCATCTCCATTGTAATCTCATCGGACTACTGTTGCATATGTGGTGCATTGTGGACCAAAATGTTGAAATGCTTATCATGACTGGACTAATCTTGAGACTGTCTAGAAGCTGCCAGGCAAGAACAGCTTCAGTTCTTCTTGATTTGGGTGTCCCTCCTCCTGGAGAATATAACAGTTTTAGCCACAGACTGTGACTAAACAGTCAAAGAGTAGCCTGATACTATAACTGGCCACTCCCAAGTCCAAAGTAAAGTCTGTTCTTTGGGAAGACAGACGAGGACATCACCTTACAAAGACAGGAGCTCATGGACTCACACCATGGTTTATCTGTGCTTGGTCTAGCATATATCCTTACAAAGCTGCACTGTCAGGAGCTTGAACAGAGGTCAACAAAGATGCCTCTTTTCCAGGCTGCTGTGGAGACATGTCAGACCCCTTGCCATTTATCTGGACTGCAGCACTCACATCCGATTCGCACCGTGGAAGTCAGGCCACCTACAAATCTGATCCATATCCACAAAAGGGGGCAGCTAATATGCCATGTGTGTTACTACTAGGTAACCTATTATGCTGATAGAAAAAGACTTTTCTTTTTCTTATCTTATCATTAATTCTTAAACCTCCAGTGAAGCAAGTGGAACAGTTTTGTTTTTTGGTTTTTTTTTCCTTTTGCAAAGGTCTGGAGGGACAGAGGGACCTGCCTGAGTCTGTGAGGGTAGTAAGTATGCTGGAGGAAATGGTCAAAATCACTGTCCTGCTGTGTCTCAGGTGTTGAGATCTGGGTGGAACAGAGTTCTGTGGAAGAAAGGATTATGCATATAAGAAGATGCATATGGTTAATTAAGCATTTCAAATAAATTAGAGCACTCAAAAACATTTTTCACCTCCCCAAACATCAGCTGACATGTTTGTGTTTGCTTTTTAAAATGTGTTTCTGGTTTCTTTAAGAGATTTTTAAGGTGTAAGGAAAACATAACATCCCTCTGTTTTCAAAACTCTGCAAGGGTATATAATGAATAGAAAGATCCAGAGAAATGTATAAATAGACCACAAGAGAAAGATGAAGAGGCCATAAAAATGGTCACATTCACAACTGTTTTCACCTGCTGGGAGCCAGGACACACTAGTCCTGGCCCTGACTGCTACCTCAGATAGCATTCCAAGACAGCAAGTGGGGCCTACAGAACAGGGACAGAACAGGCTCTCTCAGCTGGCACTTCTTGTACCCACCTGTTCACTGCACATTAACCTTGAATGTGGGGCAGTCTGCTTGAAAGGTGCTATTTCAAGGCAGTCCTCTTGTGTGGTGTCCTGCGGGAAGTCGCGCGGCCCAGGGATGGTGACTCATGGCTTGGGCTTGTGCAGATCTGAGAGACCTATTGGTTATTTTGTCTACACCGAGGGAAGGTTACAATAAGCTGATGTCATTGTGACGGGTTTTAGTCTGTTCCTGTCCCAAAGAATTCATGCTTAGCAGTAGGGGGTCTGTGTTAGATCTTTGTTTATCTTGCAGTTGAATTCTTAGCCATATCCATGGACTTTTGAGTTGCCAACTTTTGTGAAACAATCCAGAGAATTAAAGAATGCTTTTTTTTCTTGATGCAAAAAAGTAATTTTTTAACTTGCAGAAAAGAAAAAAAATTTGCTTTCTAAATATTTTCAAGTATATCTGAAAGAGAACAACTTTTAAAAGAAATGGGTTCTTATATTAAAAGTATTAAATAAAAGATAAGGACAGTACTGGAAATGCTAATAGAATTTATTCTAGTTGAAGAATTATTCTGACTTTCTATATTTTATGTACTAACTATATATTTATATATTTTTTAAAATTTTGAAAAGAGTTCAGTTATATATATTTATATATATGCACATATCTCAAATGGGAAACACTAGAAATTATAATAGTATAATATTTCTTGAATGACTATTTGACCTTTCTGAGCATTTTAATTCTAAGTAAATAGGAGTTTAATGTAACGTGCAGCTCATCAATTATAGTGAAATTAATGTTAATTCAAATACATTACAATATATCATATAAGTCAAATTAAACATAGTCAAATTAAGGCACTGGTAACAATAAGTGAATTAAAAATAGAAACAAATCTCAGAAGCTACAACAAAAAGAATGATTTACCTGTATTTGGTGAGCAGAATCAGTTAGTACCATAATAACAATATATTTATTGATAATAGCCTAAATAACTTTTAAAATTTCAGAATCACGACTTTATTTCACCTCTCTTACTCAGAAACAATAAATTAGCATGGTAAAGCCTTCTAATTGCTTAACCATTTCATTCTTCATTTTCTTACTCACAAGACCACAGTTTTGTTAAGGGCAACTGTGCACTCAGTTACATTTCCTGCTTTCCTTAAAACTCATAGTGGCCACATGGCTCAGTTTTGTCCAAAGAGATACCACACAACAGTCATTTGGTGAAACTCCTGGGAAAGCTCTTTAAATATAAACAGATTTGCCTAGGTTATCCCTTTGCCCTCTGCCCTTCCTCTGAGCCAGGAACACGGAGGTGATGGCTTAGGGGCCAGCAGCCATCTTATTCGCATAATGAAAGGCTCACATCCTACAGAGGCAGGAAGGAGATTAGAATGAACTAGGGTTTCTAATGACATCCATTGCTTACCTTCTTGTTATGTGAGAAAAACATAAGCGTTTATCTTATGTAAACCACTCATTACGGATTTTCTATTAAATACAGACGAACACAATTTCTAAATGATACAATTATGTAAGATAAGGAATAAGCTGCTAAGATGATAAGGACATTGTTTTATTTTACATTTCTGACTCGTGATATTTTTTATGTCCCAAAAAGCTTGAATTACTCAGGCAGGGGGCTCAAAATCAAATTTATCTGCTATCTTAAGCCAATGTCTTTCACATTTACTCTTTTTTTAATATGTTTTATAAAATAAATACCACTGACAAAGGTATTTCTGACAGATGAAAGGCAGATAGATGATCATTAGATGATAGATAGATAAGAGATGGATGAATAATAAAAGATGATTGACAGGTGATAGATATATAGTAGGTAATAGATATATAGATGGATGATAGATGAGAGATAAATCGATTGATCGTAAGGCAAGAAGAATAATAAAACACACACATGGATAGATTAAGAAATAGATCATCACTGCTCCCTTCCTGGTTCTTTGAGTATCCCTCCACTGTCATAACCTGCTCCATCTCTTTGATCCATTTTTACAGATCTCATGTGTCCTTGGGCAATCTTGTTTGGTTTTGCACAACACACTTCATATCATAAAGATGAGTCATGCTGTTTGCATTCTTCTGTAACTTCTTCATCTTATGTTGCATTTCTGAACCCATCTACATCTGTCTGTATAACTGTAATTCATTCGTCTTGCATTGCCATGGAGCATTCAAAAGTATAACTATAACAAGTATATTTACCCATACTCTATACATATTTGGGCTGTGTCCAGTCTGGGACTTTTGCAAAGAACATTACTATGACCATTTTGTAAATGTCTCTTGGGCACATGTATAAGATTCTGTCTAGTGTAAACATTTAGAAATTGAATTGCTGTAGTGCAGAGTTTTTACTGGACTCTGACGAGTTATTTTAGGAAGGAATTTGTACCAATTTACATTTCCACCAGCAACATAGAAGACTGTTTGCTGTACCATATGCTCATCAATACTTGTTCCCTTGTCATCTGCAACCTGCCAGGAAGATAAAGAAAAAAACTGGCCTGGAATCTAGGCCCCGCCCCAGAGTATCATGAGACTACAGTGATCTATACACTCACCTGTCAATTGAGTTTGTCAGTTCATTCAATCGATTTGGTTCCTACTTTGGAGTCATATACCTATCTCATGAGAGAAAAATATGGAAAAGATTTAATATAGTACTAAGTGCCAACTATTAAACCCCAAGGTACAGATTCAAAGACTTAATTTCCTTGACCCATGCAGTAAGTATGTCTGACTCAGATGGCTTTTAAAGACTCTATCAGCTCTGAAATTTTAAAATACAACACTTCTATCTCAAAAGGAGAAGAGAAGCTTGTATCTGGCAAGCTGCAAGACTTACCGAGGTTCTGAAAACCTCTTACCACATAATCCTTTGATCCAGACTGTGAATTCTTACTTCCAACTACTGGTTTAAAAATAATAATAACTTTTACTTGAACTTGGCTACAGGCGCAAATTAAAACTTGTACTTAGCAATGACTTGGTCACCAACCACTCCTTGCTCTGGAAATACTCAACATTCTAACTTACCCTGTTCTTTTGAGCTAAGCTCCAAGCACTCAGAGATTTGCAGAATGCTCATGGGCATGCGACCGGGCATCCACATCTGGCCAGTGTTCTGAGGTCCCTGGCTTAATGAGGTTCTGCTGCTCCTATTGTGAAATTCTTAACCCTTTGGAATAAGGAACACCAAATTTTCATTGTGCACTGAGCCCTGCAGATTATACAGCCAGTTCTAGGTATTTTCTGTGTAAAATCATCTTTGCTCAAATTTTTCCACAAAATACAATCATAACAAAACCAAGAGAAAGAGGTAAACAGTTTCTAAGACAAAATGAGCACATTTTTTGGTCTTCTATCTTCTTTCTGTAATTCTTTCTTCCTTTCTTTAATTGCAGTCTACATGCAGAAATGCTTCTTCACAAAGTTTAGGAAAAAAAATTCTACCCTTCCCCTCATGCCCACTCCAGAGAAAAAGAGTTCTTTCATGCATCTGCTCCTAGCCACCTTAAATCAACAGCTCCCATGTCCCCCTACCCACATGTGTGTGCTTATGAGAAGGAAAGGGGGAGAGAAGAAGGAGTGGGCATGAGAAATGGAGGGGGAGAGGGAGAAGGTAAATTAGGGGCTTACATCTGTCACCTCCCCCCCTCCTCACACTCACAACAAAATTCACACTCCAAGAGTTTTCCATCCATAGCATACTTGGGAGTTTTCACGTGCTCATCATCTGATGGACAGTTTATGGAAAGAGGAATTTTATTGCTTCTTTTATAGTTTTTTTTATAGTTTTTTTAATGTTGCTTCAGTGTTATATATACTGGGCAAGAAAACCCAGTGTTTCTGAATTTGTTTCAGCTTCAATTTAAGATTACCCCATTAAATAAAATGTCTTAAAAGCTACAGGTCGGTGTGTTTTGACTTAAAATTAAAAGAACACGGCAATTCTTTTGATTTTGTTAATATTCCAAAAATAAATATTTGACTCATAAAGGCAAAGGAAAATTCATTCTTGTTTACAATGGCTGCACATGTCCTGTGCTGCTTCCAACTCTGGCAGCCAAGCAGCTGTCCCCTTCCATCAGGGCTCCCTGGCCAGCTGTGTGCCCAGGGTTGCTTGAAGACCTCTTAAAAGACATTTACGGACGTGCATATAGACAGGTGTTCCTGCATAAAGCAAAGCTGCCTTCCAAAGAATGTAATAAGAAGGATCACACATTGAACTTCATAAAATAGTTTAAATTGAATGCAGGTAATGAAACAAAAGGGACGCCCAGACAGCTTAAACAATAGGTTACTTCTTTGCCAAATGGACTTATGCTTTTTGTGGGAAAGTTCCTGATGCACTCTGGTCCTGCCACCCAGGGGCACTCTCTGTTCATTAGATGCCTGCCCCAGGAGCATCTGAGCCTGCAGAAAACAACTGCCTGGAGTGTTTGTGGGTGTTATGAATGCGTTAGGAGCTAGAAGAAGGGACCCCCTGTGCAGAGACACCTTTGAGACCTGCTCATCTTGATGTATTTCCTGGGATATCACTGCTGCAGTGCTACAATTACAGAGGCTCTGTTCCCTCACCTCAGGACTGAGCACTGCTCCATCAGTACACAGGTGGCCTCAGCACGGCGCATGTCTTGGCTGGACCTGAGCCGACATGTTGGAAACACAGACTCCATGCACTCGACGTGTTGTCAGGCCAGTGTTGCTAGGAATTCCTCTCCATAAACCATAATCCACCCACCCCAGGCAAAATGTGAGCAGAACCTGAGAGTAAACATTTAGAAACTTTTCTGGCAAATTTTTAACTTTTTAAAATTTTGAGATAACTGCAAATTTGCAGAAAAGTTGCAAAAGGAGTGCAAAGAGCTTTCTTCTGTATACTCTTCGCCTAGGCACCCTAATTGTTAACATTTTGTCATACTGCCATCACGTTCTTGTGGGAATTGGGGGTTGTCACATGCATGGGTGTGTTCTTGAACCACCCAATAATAAGTAGCAGACGTGATGCTCCATGACTTCTTACTACTTCACTGTGCATTGCCCACACAGAGGACATTTTTATACACAACCAAAGCACAGCCACCACAAACAAGACCTTCACACTGACATGCGGCACCATCAAATCTCCACCCTTCCCCTCCCCCTGCGTGTCCCTGATGGCACCAACACTGTCTGTACAGGTCCAGGGTCCAGTTCAGAATCACTTGTTGTCTGCAGTTCACTGCTCTACTTCTGTCCATCTGAATTGGTTTCTCAGTCTTTTCTTTGTCTCTCGTGATCTTGACAAAATTAAAAAGTAGAGATCTTTACTGGATAAACATGCTCCTTGGTCTGACTTGCCTGATGTTTCCTCGGCATTTGTGCATTTGGGACAAGAATCCCTTAGAAATGACACTGTTCTTCTCAATGCCCCATGTCTGGGGTGACCTTGTATTAATTTGTTAATTACTAGTGAAGTTAATGTCATCACTTGCTTTAGAGGAGGTCTGTCAAATTTCTCTACTGTACAGCTAGTTAATGTGTATCTGATACTTATTAACTGGTACTTCATGACTATTTTGTGGGAGAAAACTTTGAGACTTCAACAAACAGGTTGCCCTTTCCCTTCTCTCCCATTTATTCATTCATTTCAGTGTGGACTCAAGAATACCTGTTTTGCTCAAAGGGTTATAGGCTGTAAGTATCATTATGTATTTTGATGCTTAGAAGACTAGTCCCATTCAGTCTGTGGGAGTGCCTTTGACGTGGTTCCTGGGTTGATCCGATGTGTCCACATCACCTTTTGAGCACTCCCCTGCTTTCCCGGCACAAACTAATCTTGTATTATCTCTGCCATTTCTCCAAGGAGCCCCAAGGTTGTTTAAGTGAGGTGTGGCAGTTAGAATCCAAGCCCTGAACCCAACATAGTCAGAGCTAGGAAATAGATAGCTGCAGATGGACATTACATAAATATTCACATGCTATCTCTATCTACCCATGTATGTTCACAACAATGTCTCTAGTCAATCCAGTCCAACACCGTAGGGTTTATTTTTAGCCATTCCTTGTTCCTTTCATGCAACTTCCTTCTCCAACACCCGTGAGATATCAGCTGTCATCATTCTCAGAGGATTTGTCTATTGGCTCAATTTCACCTGTGTAACAGTCTCTTTGCCAAACTGGCTGGAAGCTAGGCCCACACGGACCCTTTTCCTGGCCAGGTGCAGAGCCAGGAAGGGGAGGGGAAGGGGCTAGAGGGAGAGGAAGGAAAGGATGGAGGTAGGGAGGAAAGAACAAGGAGAAGGAGGAGGGAGCTCTTTTGTGTAGCAATTTGACACAGCCGTTTTATATCTGCCGAATCCCGTGACAAATAATGGGACTTGCATTTTGTATGTCTTCGTTTTATTTGATCACTTTGTTCATTGTTTGCTCATTTTGCTATATTTTATAAGATGATAGGTCTAGACTTTGAAAAAAAAAGCTCAACGTTCACCCATCACCACACATAGTTTGAAAGCAATACCCAACCGCACAGAAGTGTGATTTGGAGGGAGAACCCTTCATATGTGGGGGTAGTGAAGTCCAGCTGGGGGTGGCACATTGCTCTGCTGCAGGAGGAGTCACATAGACAGAGACTACAGGGCCTGAAGTGGCATGCATTCCTGAGCCCTGAGCCCCTAGGACCTCCGGGACTCAGGGATGAAGAGAAGGAAGATGTGAGAATGCTAGAAATTGCTGTTTAGAGAAGACATAAGGTAGATAGAGGCCAGATCACAGCAGCACGGCCTTTGCCAGGACCTACATTAGGGTAAAATAATACCAGATTTCAGCAACGCGGGGTTTCCAAGTACTTTCTTCAGACAATTCAACATAAACACCTCCAAACATCTTTACAGAAAATGCAAAAACGTGGCCTTCCAGAAACATTTGCTGCTAGACAAATGCAAAGACCCCTAAAGTGCCTACACCAGGCAAAATGAGAACAGTGGTATCCTTATGGCTCCTGGGAAAGTGCAGTCAGCCCCAGGCCACAGCAGGGAGTGACCTGCAACAGCTAACTTGTACCCCCCAAAATTTCCTACATAAAACCAGCCAAGAGAAAGGGCCAGCTCTAGCCCTTTGAACACATGTGAGAGCACCAGGCTGTGTGGACCACCCACTTGATGCGGGCCCTAGCCCACTTCCACTCACACAGTCCTGTTCATTGGAAGTGGAGCACTTTTTTGATTAAGTAGATTGAATGCTTTTGAGTGATTTTCATTAGAGTAAAAGGTATTTGAATCAAAGCATTTACTGTATCTCATGATAAAAAATCGCAAGGTCACAGAGTGCACAAGGACAATGTGTGTACAAGGCGCTCTCCTTTCCTAAGCAGAAGAAATGCAAAACCTTTCACAAATTTTGTGTTGTTAATAATTCACATCTGCCATATTCTATAAGTAGAGAATAAAATATAATCTTTATATATTTTTAAATTTATTTTCTCAATTGACAAATAATAATTGTGTCTATTCATGGGGTACATAGTGATGTTTTGGTATGTACAATGTGCAGTGATCAGATCAGGATAATTAGCATACCCATCGTCTCTAACACTTATTATTTCTTTGTGTTGAGAATAATCAATATCCTCCTTCCAGCTATTGAGACTATAAAATATATTATTGTTACCTGTAGATCCTACAGTGCTAAAGAACACCAGAACCAATTCCTCCTATCTAACTGTGGCTTTAAATCCTCTTTACACTATTGCTGTGAAAAATTCGAGGACACCATGAGATGCATTGAGAAATGAGTCCGAATTTGAACCCAAGCAATAATGCATGATACATTCTTCAGATGTGAAGGCAAGAGCAGGAGAAGCATGGGGGGCCTTGGCCTTGCTAGATGCCACAGCGGAATCTGCTGGCTCTGTGCAGAGGTCTCCAGAGTGGTACACTCAGTGAGTGTTTAATGGAAGTGGTGGTGGTATTGACTGCATTAACTGTGGTGATGCTGTGAAGGCCATGGCAGTGGGGGTGATAGCTGATATCACCTCATCCAGAAGTATCTTTCTGAAACACTCTTGGGTTAGCACTAAGAAAGAGATTTTGGCATGGAGGCACATTCCATGACTTGCCACATGTGAGACATGGGCTGAAACCTTGCAAGCAAGGGAGATCCTTGCACAGGCCCATTTGTGTGACATCACCTGCATCAAGCCCACTTCTCTGGCAGTTCATCATATACCTGCGACATCTTTGGTGTGATTGTCCTGGATTGCTGTTTAACTCCAGAATGACTTACATTTTGATATGTGCATGTGTTTTATATTTCCAAGTAAACAGTATGTTTTTTGAGGGCAAGGTTGTCTCTTTTTTCTCACCACTCACTGTTTCTTACCCTGAGTCAGGACCCGGCCTCATGAAGGAGCAGTAAATACAGGCAGGGCAGCTGCTCTCTGATTAGAGAGGCAGCCTCACCCATTCTTGCAGTAACAGGCAGACACTGACACCCGGAAGGAATCAGGGGCTGGGCATGAAGACCGAAAGCCCTGGCATCGAACGCTCCCCTGTCTGAGGTGTGCTGGCAGTAAAGGGATTTCACCGAACCCTGCCAGACTCCTGGGACAGTGGGGACAGAGGGAGAAGGGACTCTGCTCCTCCCTCTTTAGGACTGTCCAGTTAACATCAGTCCTCAGTGCCTCCATCTTGCTGGGCAGTGGCACAGGGACACAGCGTCGTACTCCAGGGCCCCCAGGGCAGGGAGCTGCAGATGCCCTTGGACAGGCAGGTCCCAGTGAAAACATCTCAGGATTTTCATCACTTGTTTTTTCTTCTACGAAATTTCTTTCATTTCTGTTAACCTTGCTAGTTAAACTGTCAGGCAAGTCTTGAAGGGGAATAAAATCTTTGTCCCTCCTCCCATCCTTAAGCCAAGATCTATTTTGGTTCATATAAAAATGATCAAATTACAGTTTTGGCATGTTCCCTAACTAGGAAAAATAACTTGGATTAACTAGTGCCAATAAACTAAGTCTTTTCAATTAAATTCTAACATTAGTGAA
This sequence comes from Carlito syrichta, assembly GCF_000164805.1. Lineage (NCBI taxonomy): Eukaryota > Metazoa > Chordata > Mammalia > Primates > Tarsiidae > Carlito > Carlito syrichta. The sequence continues at coordinate 20,592 of NW_007021994.1, forward strand.
AACATCAGTCATACCAGTCTAAATCATAACCAACTTTAAAACAGTATGCATAACCCTCAAAGCAGCTGTCTGCAAAAACAGCTTCTATTACTCATTTGAAGCACTGGGCAATAAAAGGAGTTGCTTGAGGGACTCTGTGCAAGGGCGGAACGTCTTGGGCACAAAGACAGATCCCAGGCAGGTCTCAACTTTCCATAACAGGCAACTTATACTGAAAGAGAAAAACATCGTTCTCCCCAGTTTCCATGCATCAGAGTTGGGCTGCCCCCATTATGTTCTCAGGGACCACGGATGGGAGTCCTACTGTTTCTGGAGACAAACTAAGCGACACCTCTGGACAGGGCTTGCACCAGCACATTCTTGCTGTGCAAACTGCCCATCAGCATTCACTGGGGTTCAAGTCCCTACAGAGGGCACAGGAAGGCCTCACCACTGTGATCACGCCATAGGAGATGCCCTTTATCTCCTTCACTGCCTCCTGCCTGACTCAGAGCTCCCAGCACATGCTCTGTCACCATGACTTGAAACCTTTGTGATGGGCAGTGTGGGATTCATCACCACTAATGAGGTACCTGGCTAAAGCCTGGTTGTCCAGCGCTTCATTCAGTAAACCTTCTCTGAGCACCTAAAGGTCAGAGAATGTGCCAGTCACACAGATTATAGGGCCGATTGAATACTACCCTGACTCAAAGGTATTCATGGCCCAAGGGGATAGACAGACATTAACAGATTACTCCAGGGCTGCCTAGTGAGTACCTTAAGGTATGTGCAGGGCATAATCATGGGAATATCGAGAGGCACTTATCCTAGAAAGGGAAGGGCATGCAAAGGGAAGGTACAGCAACTGCAAACAGGAACTGAGCCAAAGAGAGCACTCACATTGGACAGACTGCATATACACATAGACAGCGGGGATGGGTGGATAGCTCCGCATCCAACGTTGATAGATCTCATAGTACAACATAAACAGAGGAAAGTCATTAGTCATCACATGTTTAAATTTAGAATAAAGATTATGTGCTTATATTGAGATCTCATTAGCTTGTAAAGGCCATTAATTATAAGATTGCTTGCATTAAAACTGATTTAGTTTTCAAATCAAAAGGGGAGAAATAGCCACATTCATATTTGACCTTTCTAATCTATGCAGAAGATACTCAGTTCAATAAGCAATTAACCTTCATTTTATGAGTGTGAGCAGTTGAACTAATTCTTCTTAGTCAGTTGTCTTTTTATTCTAATAAATCAATTTCATATGCTCAAGTGAAAACATATTTTTGCTTAAAAATGAACAGTTTTCAGAACTGACCAGAGTGCTGCAAGGCGATTAGCAACCTGAATGATACTCAAATGCTCTTCAAAAAACTAATAAGATTCAAGATTCATCATTGAATGTGTAACTTCGTGCTGTCAAATGACTGTATCAGTCAGGGACCAGTCGGGAAACTAAAATCATGCTAGCTTATTCACAGAGGAAATTTAATACAGGCATTTTGTTGTATAAGTATGGGGGCTTAAGAGGCCAACATAGAGCACCTTGAAAACCCAGAGATGATACCTGCAGGGAGCAGCTACTATGCTGGCCTGTGGACACAGGAAAATGTTGTAGTCATCAGTACCACACAACTCAATGAAGAGGTCTTGCAGAGCTGGGACTCAGACCTCCAAGGGGAAATGCTGCCTGGATGGAGCCAGTGCATCTAGGGGAACACAGCAAAGCTGTGCACACTTATGCTGGGTGAAAATGCCTCTGTCCATAGGCTTTCCCTGCTCATGGTGTGACCGAGCTCCCTGTGAGATTGTGTAACAGCCATACAGACACCCTCATGTGGCTAATAAACATCGAGAAAAACTGGGGTCAGAGGGAATTTGCAAGGAACCCCACCAGCTGCTCCCTGCAAGCTGCCTAGACTTGGCCACCAGGTCCCATGGCAAGGCCCGGAGCCAGGGCAGAATGCAGGATGAGCCTTGTCTGTGCTGGGGCTCAGGGGGTAGGTGGATTTTGATTCTTGGGTCCTGAAAACGTGTCTGTCTCTTTTTCAGCAAAACAATTCATTATTTTAGCGTTTCTCTGTAAGAGGGATCTGCAGCTTTTTGGGCCGTTTTTTTCTATAAAGAGCCAAAGAGTAAATATTTTTGGCTTTGGGGTCTATAAAGTTCTGTAGTAACTACTCATGCTGCCTAGCCACAGACAATGTGTAAACAACTGGATGCAGCTGTTTTCCAAAAAGAACTTTATTTACAAAAGTCGGCAGTGGACAGATGAATGAATAAACAAAATACTTACAATAGAATATAATTTGGCCTTTAAAAAGAAAGAAATTCTGACATACACGACAACATGGATGAAGTTGGAAGATGTATGCTCAGTGAACTAAGCCAGTCATAAAAGGGCAAATACTTGAGGTTTCTAGAGTGATCAAATTCATGAAGACAGAAGATAGAATGGGGGCTGCCACGTGCTGGGGAGGGACACAGGGAGTTATTATTTGATGGCCACAGAGTTTCACTTTGGGAAAATGAAAGCATCCTAGAGATGGAAGGTGATGATGGTTGTATAACAATGTGCATGTATGCAACACTACTGAACTGCACATCTTGAGATGGTTGAAATGGTGAATTGTATCCTAAGTGTATTTTACCACACATATAGACAGGCTTGAGCTGGCCCTGCTCTATACTCCTGAAGGACAATGCATGCAAAGCACAGAGAAATATTATGTTTTTCACTCAGCAAATAGTCTCCAGTGTTTCAACAGCATTGACCTTCTGGGGTATAAAGCATGGGGATGGAAAGAGAAATGCAGAGTGTGTTCCCTTCTTCACTGGAGACAAGAGACATGCATTTGTGAAATCATCTGAATTTTTAAGAAATTCACAAAAGAAAAGCTAAAGGAAAAAGGGACAGATTTACTTTTGGGGGAATTAGGTTATTATTTTGATCTCAAGGACAGTCTGTTCTAAACCTGTTCGAACACATAAATTGCTTTCAGTACCTAAAATATTTGCCGAGGAACTAGTATAATAGAAAACTGAACAAGGTTCTGATAACCATGTCATGTTAGTCTACAGCATTCCAGTGAGTTTGCTCAGTCAGTCATTACTGTGGATTGAATTGTGTCCCCTCCCAAGATGCACGTGTTGAAGTCTCAACACATGCAACAACAGGCATGAACCTGGAGGACATAACCTCAGTGAAAAAAGTCAGTCACAAAAGGGCAAATACTGAGTGATTCCACTTACCTGAGGTTTCTAGAGTGGTCAAATTCATGAAGACAGCCGGGCTCGGTGGCTCAGCCTGTAAGCCCGTACCTTTGGGAGGCTGAGGTGAGTGGATTGCCTGAGCCCGTGGGTTCAAGACCTGCCTGGGCAACGAGACCTCATCTCTACAATAAATAAAAAAATCAGCCGGGCGTGGTAGCACATGCCTGTAATTCTGGCTACTTGGAAGGCTGAGGCGGAAGGATCGCCAGAGCCCAGCAGGTCGAGGCTGCGGTGGCCGGGAGCGGCCACTGCACTCCAGTCTGGGCGACTGAGTGAGACTCTAACAACAACAACAAAAAATTCATGAAGACAGAGGTAGAATGGAGGTTGCCTGATGCTGGGGGAGGGGAGAGGACCCAATGTGATGGGTCTTCTGGTAGCAGTCAGATTTAGTTCATGAGGGTAGAGTCCTCGTTATGGGATGAATATGAGAGCTTTTTCCCTCTCTCTGCTTTGTGAGGACACAATAAAGAGGTGGCCTGTCTGCAATCCAAGAAGAGAATCCAAACCTGCTGGCATCTTAGTCTTGGACCTCCAACCTCCAGAACTGTAAGCAATAACTGTCTGCTATTCAAAGCCTCAGTCTGTAGTATTTTGTTACAGCAACCTGAGCTGACTAAAACAGTCATATATACGTACATATGTGTATATCATATAGACATAATCAACTACACATCATGTATGTATGTATTTATCTACACACAGGCATAGATATATGTCACCACATAGTGCTAAATCGGGCTATGAAGATGTGCAGGGATGGAGAGAGGAAGGGAGCAAAGTCCAAGGCCCCTTCACTGATATTAAACTTTAAGTGTTTTAAACATTCTCATGAAGTAAAGAGATTTATAACTCCAGAGCAGGAAATTCCCTGTCAGTACTGGAAAGAATAGAACAGGGAGTGTCTCAACAATGATACCTTTTCTTTGCCCTCCTAGGGTGTGGGCTGAAGTTTGATTCAGTTAAGAAACACCCACAAGTAAAGGGCAGGGGTTGGCTAGGTAACACAATCTCATTTCCTCTCCTTACATAAACTCATTAGCCAAAACATTGATTAGAGATCTTGTTCGCACTCTAGAGTTATATTTTGTTTTTGTTTCTATTCTCCAAGAGGGCTGGCTCTAAGGAGACCTCTGTGAAACCAGTGCTAAGACACCACTTAGAACCTTCCAAAAATGTTCCTTACCACCTCTTGGGCCAGTTTTGAACCTGTGACCTTGAGGCACAAGGCCTGGAAGCCAGACTTAATCATGTCATCCAGAGTCCTCCAATCACATAACTCTAGTGTCCCAAACTTTTCATTCCTATCCTTTTAAAAAGGTTTTTATCACACCCTGATTTTAATGTATGTCTATGAATAATATTGCTAGGTCTGTAGTCATTTTCATCCCTAATAACTTTATGGTGTTTACTTAACCTTGCTTTGATACTGTTATTGACTTTGGAGTTATAATTACTGCTACTAATTGAGAAAGCTTGATGATAGATTGGGGCAAATTGACCAACCACTATGTGGGAAACGGTGCAATGGCTATCATTAGGAGGTAAATGGCACAGAACAATTTTAATTAGACATGACTAACATCAGCTGCCTCTATTCTCAGGGTGATTAAGGCCTGGAGTGAAAAAGTGCTGAAAGTCACGTTACCTTGTTTGATCTTGAGAAGGGAGGAGCTATCTCATTTGCCTCTAAGAACATTTCTCTCTCATTTTAAAATGAGCTTGACTTTGATTTAGGATTAAACAACTGGATGTTTTCTGCTTGTTTGGAGGAGTCATTCTAGGAGGTTTATGAACAACAATATGGAGAGGTAAAAATGATCATGTAGGCATTTGGAAAGCTCAGGATAACAATTTGCTCCGTCCCACTGTTGAAGACCAAACCTTTCATAATTAAAAAGAGGCAGGCTGCGAATTACGTAGCATGACTCTTCTTCTTTTACTGAGATGAAGTGTGCTTTGATGAGGATTGATATGACTGGGCCCAAATGCTAATGTAAGGGCAGGAGGAATTTTTTTTTTTTAACACTCTTATTGTAAGTAATCCTGACACAAAGTCAAGGCACTGAAATGAACCTCGCCATGAAGGAACACTGTACCTCAGAGAAACTCTGCTAAGACTTTTGCCAGAGTCGAGACTCTTCTGAACAATTCTGGGCACACCAGAAGTCAGCTTCCATCCCCATGCAGATTCTCCCTCACCTGCACCTCAGCCCTTCTTCCTCATCTTCCCCTCTGCCACATCTGCTGAACCTCTTCATCTGGGTTCCCGCTCAGGCCCAGACTTAAGTGACCAGAACCACAGTCAGCATCTCTGTCCCTCACCCTTTCTGTTCTTGGTTATCCAAGTTATCTGGGATGGATGTGTCCACCCACTTTGACTCCGCTTTTTTCCTGCTTCTAAATTTCATCAGTGATGGTGGAGTTTGATTTGGAAATACTGTCCAGTATTTCCATTCCTAATGTTGCTTTCTGAGGCTGGATGTGCCTCCCTGACCCTTCCTGACCTGCTGGAATAAACCACTCGTAGAATCAGCTGCCTCCTGTCCCCCTGTGTAGCCACTCCCCAAGCCACTGCCAGGGTGGCCATAATTGTGCACAGTTCATTTCTCCTGCCCTGAAAGCTTCCATAATCCTCCACAAAGGAAAGTCTGAACTATGATGGAACCCGCTGGGTCTCTGCAGACACTGCATCCCTGACACATTGGCACATTTATCACGCTGGACTGTAGGAGTCTTGTCTCAGCTTGCAGTGGTCAGCCCTTGAGGGCTCAGATGGAGCCCCTGTTTCAGGCACAAAATTTGGAGTAAGAAGAATGAGGTACCAAACCTGAGTCTACGACTTGCTAGCTTTGAGATTTAAACTTTAGCAAATCCTCCAACTCTCTGAAACTCTTCCCTCAAAAATTCCTTCCTTCAAAACTTGTAAAGGCAAAATCAAATGCTTACAAATGATGCATCAACTGATTAGTAAGAAGAAGTATTTATGTTAGGTCATTGGGAAACAGAGTCAGAGGTCTTCAGTAAATTGAGAAAGCCAGTGGTCAAAAGCAAACTCAATATAGTTGAGACAAGACAGTCTCAATATAGGTATTAGAGTACCAAAGGGGATCTGGTGTAGCAACAGGTTTAGAAAGCATGTTCTGGCTGCTAAGGTAAAGCACGTGACTAGACACCTGTTGTTGTTGCAGATGAAGAACCTCACCTCTAGAAAGGGCCATGTGAAGTCATGCCTGACTGTATTCACACATCTTATTTTATTCATTGCAGGAGAAAGACCAGCAATTAATTGACCTTAACGTGTTTTAAGTATCTCAGACCTCAATAGGGCATTCAATTCATATGATTGTGGATGTAGAATGTGGAAAGGAAGGGAAACCTAACCCAGGCCTGATATCGTATTGTCTGAAACAGACTGCACATGAGGGAGCTCCCTCCCCACACAAACTTTTCATGAGCAGGGCCTCACCCCAGTCTTGTACAGACAGTGACTGCTGGGAAGCCCAATGCCACTTAACCTCTTTGATGTAGTACATGGCTCTTTGGCTTCAAAGCATTGTTGGTGGTGACTGCTTCTTTCCTATAAGCAATTACCCTCATGAAACTCCCCTCCCCTTTGAGGGCTTGGGGTGGGGAAATGGAGTGAGGTCCTTCTTCTTTTGGAACTTGGGGTAGCAGTTGTTTAGATCATAACTCATATAAGATGACTTCCTCATTATGAGTTGCCTTTTTTTCATTTGCAAATTGCATCCACAAATGGTAATACAGGAAAAGATGAATCCAGGAGTCCAGGCAGAGCCATCCATGCTGGAAGCAGGCCCTTGTCTAATGCCCACCACTTGCATTAATCTTGCCAAAGCAGAGGAGGCAGCCCACATCTGGGCCCAGATGTCGTGGGTTCTTCACTCAGTTCCCCGATGCACTCACATGGCCGGCTCTGCTTGTGTCATCCTGGGTCTCTCTGTTCTGTCTTTGGCAGCCCAGATTTGGAGGCCATGAAGAACATGAAGGCCCCCTGGAGGTTGGGAAGCACACAGGGTGGCAGAGGTCAGAGGCCACAACTGGCTGTGCCCACTCATTGAGGGGTGCAGGTATGGTGTGGAAGCCAATGACCACAGGTGATAGTTCAGACTTTCTCTAAGCTGAGACAAGTAAGAAGCTCTAAAACACTGCTTGTGTTTGGTGGCAAGATTATTTTATTTTTATATTTTTATTTTAAAGATTTATATTTTATATCAATATATGTTTATATTTTGTGACTTCCAAATATTCTTGTCATAAGAAAAAGTAACCAAACATGAAATATATTTGAAATAAAAATAGGGCCTTCAAATACTCAAAGCAAACATAAAACAATGTGAGCTCTCCCTTCCAAGACATCTCTGTACACGAATGTCTATTTACTATTATAAAAACTTGATAAATAAAGAAAGAATCCTATAAAAGCATCCTATATTATTCTTTATCATCTAGTTTATATATTGTCTTCCTCACTGAATCTTGATGGCTTACACATGTATAGTGCTTTAGGGGTACTTCTATAGAGTGAGGCACTTTCAGGAATATCACTTCTCTAGAATCCACTTGTCTTAGTATACTTGTGCTGCCATAAAGGAATACCTGAGGCTAGATAATTTCAAAAGAAAAGAGGTTTATCTGGCTCACAGTTTTGCAGGCTGTACAAGAAGCATGGCGCTGGCATCTGTTCCTGTTGAGGGCTTCGGGAAGCATCCATTTGTGGCAGAAGGTGCAGGGGAGCCAACATGTCACATGACGAGGGAGAAAGAGAGCAAGAGAGGGAGGAGGGACCAGGCTCTTTTTAAACCAGCTCTCATGTGAACTATTAATAACAGAGTGACAACTCACTTATCACCCCTCAGGATGGCACCAAGCCCTTCATGAGAGATTCACCCCATGACCAATCACCTATTAGACTCCACATCCTACATTAGAGAGCACATTCAACATGAGGTTTTGAGGGGACAATATCCAAACTATATTACCATCATATCTCTGGGAGAAGGAGAAAGATGTGTATCATTTGCCCATTTTGTGCCCAGGATAATGGGTTCAGAGAGGTAACATGATACCCACAAAAGTAGCTAGCACGATGCCTTTCAACACTACTTGTGTCTGGTAATGCAAAATAAAGTTCTTTCTCCTTCATATACACACAGTTCAAACAGAAGCAAAAATAAGTAAATAATTTTGCTAAGGCCACTTGCTTAAGGAAGTTGAGTGTGATTTAAAAAAAAAAAAACAAGTAAAAACAACCAGCCTCAGGCAGATGGCCCTTTCCTTGGGGGTACAAAACAGCCATAGGAGCCCCTTGAAGTTGCTTTGCCTGCTGCTGCAGCTCCAGAACTGAGCTCACTGGGAGCTAAATGGCCATTGTCAGAGTGAGCAAATGAATACGAAGGAGGACCTCAAAAACCCCATAATTTATTTATTAAAAATTGTGTATTTATTCCCATGTGTTTAAAATTCAGCCACCATCAAAGTCCTCTCCATTTGATGCAGTCCACCTATTGAGATACCCTTTTCCACTGCTCAAAACAGTTTCTGAACTCGTCAATTTATAAGTAAAGAGCACAAAAAGTAAATGGATTTGCCTAAAACAGGTAGACATGATCATATTCTGTCTCAATGTTTTCCATTGACATGTTCTGTAAATTCTTCTGCTTAGTAGAGTGTTAGTACTCATTAGCTCCTCAGTCAGTCTTCATACCTCTTCCCCTTCAGCAGACAAGGAGCCAGAAGGACATATGGGACCCCATCTCAAGATTTATGTGGCCTGGGCAATATTTCAGTTAAGAGTCAAAGATTGTGCTTAAATCTATTTCTCCAAAGTGCCTAAATCAGAAATCTTATATCTCAGGAATATTGAAGACCTCTAAGAGTTTGATTTTGAGGGTGGAAAAACTCAAACTGCTTGTCCTTCACTCTCGCACCACAATAATTAACACAGAAAAGTTCTGTGCTGGAGGGTGTTTCTCCCCACCAACAAACAAGAAGTCAACTCTGCAGCAGGTGCTAGCAGGAAGTCAACTCTGCAGCAGGTGCTAGCAGGATGTCCTCAAATTCAATTCCAACACTATCCATCTGGAGACAGCCTCAGAACTCACAGGTTGAGGGCTCAGTCCCACAAGACTACTCACCCCTTCAGACACCAATTGCAAGTATGGACTTCCAGAACTTCTGACCAACTGGTTTCAAGTTGGGGTTCCCATGACCACTTCTTTGAGAGCAATTAATTTGCTAGAGGTCCTCATAAAACTCAGGGAAACTTGATTACCAGTTTATTACAAATATTTTAAAAGATACAAACGAACAGCCAAACGAAGAGGTATATGGGGTGAGGTCTGGAAGGGTCCCAAGTAAAGGAACTCCTGTCCCTGTAGAGTTGAGTGTGCCACCCTCTCGCTGGCATGGGGGTGAGTTCTTCTTCACCTTCCTGTAGGTCTCCATGTGTTCAGCTATCTGGAAACTCTGGGAACTTAGTCCTTTTACATTTTTATAAAAGCTTCCTTACAGAGGCATGATTGATTAAGCCATTTGTTATTGGTGGTCACCTTAACCATCAGCCCCCTCTCCCCTCCCTTGAGGTTGGTGGAACTGAAAATCCCAACCCTCTAATCCTGCCTTGGTCTTTCTGTGGCCAGCCCTGTCTTAGGTCACTGCCCACCATCAGTCACCTCATTAGTCACCTCATACAAAAAAATCACTTTTGACAGTCTAAGGATTTTAGGAGTTGCATGCCAGGAAATTGGGTCAAAGATCAAAATATACATTTCATAAAGTCATAGATTTCATGACATTCTTTTTCATAACATGAAAGTTCATTTTCCATGAGTAGATTAAATCTGCCAAAGAATTTTCTCATTTTGTCTCTTTATAGTTTATAAAACTCCTTAAATTTTTAAACATTTTGACCTAATTTCAGACTTCCAGAAGTGTTGTAAGAGTAAGTGCAAAGAATTCACGGATATGCTCCAACCAGAATTCCTACATTTTGCTATGCCCACTTTATCTTTCCTACAGACTCATACTTAGAAGGGACCACAGAGAATATTATTCCAATATCCTTGCAGTTGAGATTAGGAAGCTGGACCAGCGCTGTTTGATCTCCTACCCACAGTAATGACCAGCATCTATGGCCCCTGAGCCTCAACAGCTGCCCACTCCCAATTCCCAGCCCCACGTCACCATGTCATCACAGTCTTCCAAATCGTTTTTCTGACCCATAACCCTTATCATGGGAACTACAGATGCACCTGTTTCCAGGTGTACCATGTTTCAATCACCCATCCCAAAAATGCTTAGAGCTGCAGTGGGCATGAGAGGGACACCTCAAAGCCCTCCTAGATGTGCCTTCAGTGAACCTTCCTACTACAACTCCATGAGTCACACGCCACCTGGGATAGCAACCCTTTTAGAAGAACAGGTTGGGTCATCAATGGCACCTGCTCTGAAGAGAGAAAATAGGTACAGTGGAAAAAGTGGAAAGTCCTTTCTTTAAATCATTCTTTAATTTGGGGGAAAATATTTAAATCAGTATCTATGAGAAATTTCTATTGCCCTGAAGATTCTTCATGTGTCCTTTCTGCCCTAGTAAAAAGTAAAACATTTTTGCTTTTGCACAACTGCACAGAGAGCATGCTCTGGGATACTGCCTTTGTTCTCCCTCTCTCTTTGAGCCTGAGGCGGGAAGAGGCATAAAGGAACAGAGAAGAGGGAGAGTTGGAATTGTCTTTCAAGAACATTCTTTCAGTGTTTCACCACTGTATATCTCCTACCCATGGGAACAGCAGTCCAGTTCACTGTACCTGCAGCTCCTGTGATAACAGGTTCCCAGGTGATAAAGCCACTTGTAACCACAGTTGAGGTTTGGTTATAACTTTGGGGGTTATAGATATAGTCAGGGACTTAAGACATATGAGCAGGAGCAGGTATCCTACTCTACAGCCAACCAGTTTATCTGGCTGAATAAACTTTGTCTTGAACATACTGTTCAACAATGCTATGAGTACAGGGCAGCACATTCCTGCCCTGTGATTAGACCCAAGTTGGGCAGAGTGGGCAGTGCCAAGCTCTGTGCTTGTTTTCATATTGGCCTTTTCCAATTTTCAGGTGGGCATGGAGCACGTGAGCAGGGGAAAATCTTGCTTGTTGTAGAAAGGTTTACCTTCCTCTGCTGTTTTCCCATCAACATAAGATGCTGGTAACTTCCCTTCAGGAAAGAGCTGGGATGTTCTCGGGAAAGCTCGTATTGCGTTTTCACAGTTGGCATTGAAATATGGATGTTCCTGTGGGGGATTAATCCCATAAACACATCAACTCACATGCCAGGTGTGGGACCCAGGATCACCTGCAGCTGGGAAATGGCCTTTCCACCTAAAACTGTTCAGGAAATTAAACTGTAGGGAATGGGGGTAGAGGGACGAGGTAAGCAATATAGACAATTCTCTTCATGTCTGATTCCAAGGTAAATGGTGTTTTGTAAAACTGTTTTTGTAGATGTTCAAATTCTAAACTGTATTCTGAACTCTCAATTCATTGCTGCTTTCAGATACTGATCACAAAGAAGTATGTTTTGAGAATTTGCTCCCAAGTTAGGGAAAGGCAAACATCTTCTATTTCAAGCACCAAGAATTGCAAATCAAAGAATAAGAGAAATGAACTTCATCCTGAATTTCTGGATTTATAAGTCAGTTAAAATGAAGCTGGAAAAAGCTTTGTATGTAGGGCACTATATCGTAGCAATACGCACTTAGCAGAGCATGGCCATAACACCAGAATGTTGTCTTACAAACCTACTGTAGCTTATGACATGTTCCAGAGAAAGCCAGAAAGCTCCAGGAAACATGGGAAACTGAAAAACATTATAGAACTGACTAGAACATTCTCGATCAGCTACAGGAACCACACATCATACAGGCTAACAATGAGCATATTCTTGAAATAACATGAAAGTTCATTTTCCATGAGTAGATCTGGTTCCCATCCACACCCTGAATTTTCTGGTGCCCACCACCTCCTGCAAGGACCCCGGATTGTAGCCAGCTCATATCATATCTCTTGCCCTCTGCCCTGAGACTGAAGATTACATTCCTTGAACAATTTGGATAAGATCCTTGCTGACATTGAAAGGACAGTTAATATTTCAATTGGTATTTAATAATATTGTACATTGCCATTTTTTTTAAAAAAAAAGGAATTTAGGACCTTCTATAGATTAGAAGGTGCCTTTTACTTCCATTCAGATCAAATATGGGCAGGGAAGCCTGGACTCCCCAGTGGTACCTCTGCAGGAAGTTCACAGGCACCTAAGCAGTTGGAATAGGAAGTGAGAGTGGGACTTGAGACAAAGTCTGGGCTCCTTCCAGGAACAAAGGCTTTGTGAAAATATCCTGCTTCCCATCACTGGGAGAGGGTCAGGGAGGGTGGAAGGGTCGGGAGAAAGAAAGATCATCAAAGCAGAAAATCAACTGAAAATTGGAAAAGAGCAGACCCATCCCATTGTTTCCACTGAACCCATGTCATGAGAACAGCCTCCTGGGGTCCCATTTCCTGTCTCTCCTGCACTTTTTCTCATGAGAATCCATCTGAGACTGTAGGCCTGTTACAGTTCTGGACAGTTAATGGTACCAAGTTAGAGCTGAGAACAAGGTACAGGGAGACAACTTCACTGGCAATCAAATTACTAAAGCAAAGAGACCAAACAGCAGCCATCAACGAAACTCTCATACTAGCCAAGTGTTCCTCTCCTGAACATCACATCTGAACGTTGAGAGAGTATAATATGGAATGTCAATCCAGTCTGCTAATATTACGTTAGAAGCTCAGTTTAAGATCATACCTAGTCCTGGCTTGGTGCCATTAAAAAGCAAACAAACAAAACCGTGCTAAATCCCAGACCAAGAAAACAAAAAGTGAGTCCGCCACTGGAGGAGATCACCTCTTCTGGGAGATTTAGAGGAGAAAACAACCGATTATCTTCTGTCAGGAGGAGTTTGGTCTTATTTTCACAGAGAAGTAGGAGTTGAACTGAATAATCTCAAAGATCTATTATCCTTTCTCCCTTTACAGGATCCACCAGGGCTACAGAAAACAGGACATAGCTGGGTTATTAGTTTCAGTCCTAAAGATCTGTCAAGAGGTCAATAGAGTGATATTTTTACAGCTAGCAAGAGATTAGTTTTCCCATTGAAAATGAGGGAGTGAGAGACATCTGTGTTTCCTTGGTTTCCTCTCCAATTTAGTTAAATAGGTAGATGGCAGATGGATACATACACACATACATAGATACAGGTAGATAGGAGATAGATGATAGATAGATAGACAGATACATAGATAGACACATCGATGAGAGATATATGACATATTAGATAATAAATAGATAGGTGACATAGCTGATAGAGATAGATGAAAATGATAGATAAAGGTAAATGATAGAGATAGAGATATATGAGAGATAAATGATGGGTGACAATAGCTGATTAGATAGATAGGGGATAGATGATGATATAGAAAGATTGATAAATGATAGACAGGGGAGATGATACATAGATGATAAATAGGCAATACACAGCTGATAGAGGTAGATGATAGCTAGATAATAGATGATAAATACATGATAGATAATAGATACATGACAGATACATGATAGATAATAGATGTAGATAGAAAGATCAACAGGTGCAACATAAAAAAGAAGGGAAGAAGGGGAAATTAGAAAAATGGCAAAGTTGTTTGTGGAATTTTTTGCTGTTGGTTTGTATTTTGATTTTGTTTCTATTTAAAATGGAATATAAAGATAGTGAAGACTGTGGCTAAGTGCACACTTGTCCCAAAGCACTGCATCTCTTTTCTAGCTGGGCTATTGTAAGGTTTCTCAACATGGCACAGAAAAAGCAACTTGCAAGGCACCCTCCACTGGATTACGTTTTCTGAGTGGGTATCAGGGTTAGACTCCTCATTAGAGAGTCCAGATGAGACACCAGCCGGCCATGGAAAAATCGCTCCCTAATGCGGAGCAGAACCTGACCTGGGCCAAGGTCTTCACCTCCACCCACACACCCCTCAACCTTCTAAAAATAACAACGCCAGGCCACCCTTCCTCCCAGCTGCAGGCTCAGGACAAGGACTTTCTTTTTAAAAAAAGAAAAGAAAAAGCACTTCTTCCTGTTTCGCAAGTACTAGACACAGATGGTTAAGGACTCCCCACACGGATGCCCTGATTCACAACCAGTGTGACCAAGATGACTCGAAAGAGGGAAAACAAACTGCTGCTCACTGTGGGTCAAGAGTCAGGAAGTGAGGAAGCCGTCCCTGGTGCTTTGATGAGCAGGAGCCAGATAATGCACCTCGCCCAGAGGAGCCTCGCTGCGCACACAAGCTTTCTTGGGCATTGAGTGCTGCCTTGTTGTGCTGCTAAGTGGTAGGGCGCCAGTGTTCTAGAGGCAAAGCAGCTTTCTACACCAAAGCTGGGCCCCATGCTGATCCTGGGGCTAACCCTGAAAGCAAAGGATAGATAAAGCCTCCCTCCACAAACAGAAGGCCACCCAGAGAGACTCCCACACTCCTGGTCTACCCAGGGTTCCAAGAACTAGCACACTTGCCTCCTGACAGCCCTAGTGAAAGGACACAATGTCCCAGTCAGGTTTCAGATGACCTTCCCCCACTGGCCATGGCATCCATCCCATGGGTCACTTCAGCCTCAGCAGGGGGCAGAATCTCTGGAAACCAGGAAATCCCCAGCTGTTTCCACAAAACCTCTAGCCTCTCGCCTATTCCACACAAGTCCTCTCCTGGGAACTATATCAAAAATGAAATTAAATTTTATAAGAGCAAATATAATATTGCCTATTTTCACTGTGTGCTGAATAGGAATATAACTTGGGCTTGATAACATATGGTATTTTTGTTCTTCATATAACAATTTGGGAATCAAGCTCTTGGTTCACACCACAACCTCCACTGTAAATTTTTTATATTAATAAATTTGATTAGACTTACATCATTTCAACTTGTAGTACCCTTCCCAGAAACATAACCAACCACAAGTTCCAGGAATGAAGTTTTGACTGGAGGGAAAAGAGGGCTCACAGCCAAAGACCTGGGTTCAAATCTTTTCTCTGCTACTTACTGACTGAATTTCTTAGGGAAACTAGTAGCTCCCTTCTGTGTAAACTGTAACTAATAATAATAACCACTGGCCTGCTTAGTTTTTCTTAGAGGCAGGGGCTTGCTCTGTCACCCAGGCTGGAGTGCAGTGGCTCAATCATAACTCACTGTAGCCTTGAACTTCTGGGTTCAAGCAATCCTTTTGCCTCCATTTTCTGAGAAGCTGGGACTATAGGCACACACCATCATTCCATGCTAAGTTTTCTAAAAAATTTTGGAGAGATGAAGTTGTTGCTATGTTATCCAGGAGGATGTCGAACTCCTGGCCTCAAGCGATCCTTCCACCTCAGCCTCCCAGAATACTGGGACTATAGCTGTGAGTCGCAATGCCCAGCCTAACTTGCTTGTTTTAATGATCAACTGTGAAGATAATAATAAAAATTTAAAAGCTTTACAAATAACAGCTAGAAAGATAAATACCCTTGCTTGGGGCAATCAGTAATGATCAAATTCATAAGAGTTGATTAGTATCCCATTTATTGTTACGTGTTCCCCATTTCTAAAGGGGAAAAAAATCACAGAAGTTGGTAAAATTAGTATATTAGTTTTCTAGTACTGCCATAACAACATATGGCAGACTGAGTAGATAAAGCAACAGAAATTTCTTTCCTCACAGTTCTAGAGACTGAGACAAGATCAAAGTGCCAGCAGGGTTGGTTCTCCTGAGGCCTCCCTCCTTGGCTTGTGGATGGCATCTTCTCCCTATGTGTTCACCTGGTCATTCCTCTGTGCGTGTTTGTGTCTTCAGCTCCTCTTCTTAAAAGGACACTAATCAGATTGGATTAGGGCCTGCCTTCATCACATAATTTTAATTTAGCTGTCTCTCTAGTGGCCCGGTCTCTAAATACAATCACATTCTGAGGAGCTGAGAGAATCTAGAGAGGATGCAATTCAGGCCATAACAACTGGGCAGGACAAAAACGTCACTCATGAGTTGACTCTGCTCGTTTACTTTTTTCATTCTTTAATTTCAATAATCAAGTCCACTCATGGGATTGTGTCTTACACTAGTGAATCTAGAAACTTTAGGCTGGTCTAATTTGTTTTACAGCTTGATTTGAGGCTACATTTATCAAACGTTTGTACTTTTGCTTTTATAGAAGAAAAGATAACAACATACTCCAGATATTGTCCCAGGCATGTGTAAGGCTTCTGCCTGCTGCATGGGGCCATTTCTCCAGCTCTACCGGAAGCCCTAGGCAGTCCAGAACTGACAGACTTCCATGGGTTTCTTTTCCTCCAAAGGCTTTTATTGGTTGATTCAGGAAAAAAAAATCGACTTCCTAGGTGCTCTCGCAAATAGTCTCCAAAATTTGCCCAAGAAAATTTACCTCCCAGCCAGGCTCAGTGGCTCAGCCTGTAATCCCGGGTTTTGGAAGACTGAGGTGAGTGAATTGCCTGAGCCCATGGGTTCGAGACCCGCCTGGGCAACTTGGTGAGATCTTATCTCCACAATAAAACAAAAATTAGCTGGGCGTGGTAGCGCGCACCTGTAGTTCCAGCTACTTGGAAGGCCGAGGCGGAAGGATCGCCGGAGCCCAGCAGGTCGAGGCTGCAGTGGCTGCTCCCGTCCACTGCACTCCAGTATGGGCGACAGAGTGAGACTCCATCTCAAAAAAAAGAAAATTTACCTCCCATTCACAAACTCCTGACTCCACTCTCAATAGTGCTGCTGGGCCCAAGATTAGATATAAAATAAAATTAATAGAGAAAAAGTAATTTTACCCAAGAAAGTATTCCAAAGTCACTATTTTTCAGCATGATAATTTGACAGAAATATTTTAACACGCGTGCTTATACCATGCCATAAAGGATTTGCATAAAGCATCCCTTTTGAGGAGGCCTATCTAATATTTAGCCCACACAAAAAAAGCTATCAGGCAAGAGTGGTGGCTCACAACTGTAATCTCAGCAACACAGGAGGTGGGGTCAGAAGGATTACTTAGGGCAAGGAATTCAAGATCAGCCTGGACAACATAGTGAGACGCTCTCTCTTTAAAAAAAAAAAATTAGGCAACCCCTTCGGGTCCCTCCCACTGTGGGAGCTTTTCTGTCCTCTCAATAAATCCTGTTTTAGAAAAAAAAAATTGCCAGGCATGGTTGTGCACCTGTATTTCTAACTACTCAAAAAAACTGAAGCTGGAGAGCCTGGGTGACAGAGTGAGACTCTGACTACTAAAAAAAAAGAAAACGAAAGAAAGAAATCTATCATTTTGCGTTCATAATGTAGCAAACATTCTATTTTCAAATAACAATCTTCCCTTACCTCTAAGCTAAACATTTTAAAAGCACTTTTACATTCAACATCACATTTTAAAAATTTTAATATCATCTCCCTAGAGGTAACTGGCATTCAAAAAGGGTTTTTGCTTGTTTGTTTGTTTATGGTCAAGAAGTTGTGTCCTGAAGCAACAAAAGGAAAACTACATTAACAGGATGTGATCAAAATGTAAAACATTTGTGTTTCAAAGGGACACCAAGATAGTGAAAAGACAACTCACAGATTGGAAAAAAATTGCAAGTCACATATCGGATAGGGGGCTTGTATCTAGAATCTATAAATTTAATAATAAAAAGAACAGTAACCCAATTTTAACATGTTCAAGAGGTAAGAAGATATACACATGACCAAGAAGCACATTGATATAGTACGAATTGTTGTCCCCTCGAAATCTCATGTCGAGATGTGATCCCCAGTGTTGGAGGTCGGGTCCTGTGGTTGGTGACTGGACCACGAGAGCAGCTTCCTCCTGAATGTAGTAGTACTGCTCTCTCATAATGAGTGAGGCTGACTCTATTTGTTCCCTAATAGTTGAACAAGAGTTGATTTTTAAGAGTCTGAAACCTCCTCCTCTCTTACTCTCATTTTCGCCATGTGTCATGCTTGCTCCCTCTCTGCCTTCTGCCATAATTGCAAGCCTCCTGGGGAACCACCAGAAGCCCATGCAGAACTGTGAGCCAAAATAAAACTTGCTTCTTTATAAATTACCCATCCTCATATTCTTTTATAGCAATACAAAAACTGACTAAAACACATGTGAAAAGATGTTCAACATGATTAGCCATCAGGGAAAACAAAATCATAGTGAGATGCTACTTTTGACTCTCTAGGATGGCTATGATCAGAAAGAGACAATAGTAAGTGTTGGTGAGGGTGTGGAAAGATTGGAACACTTGTACATTGCTGGTGGGAATGTAAAATGGTGAATCTTCTTTAAATAATAGTCTGGAAATTCCTCAAAAGGTTAAATGTAGGGCTACTGTATGACCCAGCAATTCCATCCATAGGTATATGCCCAAGATAAATAAAAACATATGTCCACATAAAACCTTACACAGACTGAGTATCCCCTACCCCTTACCCTTGGCACCAGAAGTGTTTCAAATATTGAACATTTTTAGATTTTGGAAAATTTGCATATATACAGAATCAAATATCTTGGGGATGCAATACAAGTCTAAACACAAAATTCATGTATGTTTTGTATGCACCTTATACACATAGCCTGAAGGTGATTTTGTATGATATTTTAAATATTTTGTACATGAAACAAAATGTGTGTATATGGAAGCATGAAAAGGCAAAAGTGTCACCTTCTCAGCCTCCCCTGTCTCGGGTGTTGTCCCTATGTGAAACATCATGAGAAACCTGTCGTTGGTATGCCCCACCAGCAAACATGCCATTTATTACCATTAATGGGCACACTTGTGTGGGGAAATCTGAGCATGTGATGGAAAGATATATTGCAGCTTAAGGCTCGGAGGGTCTTTTTTCTCTTAGGAACCCTGAATAAACTGTGTGGTGCATCTGTGTTTTGACTTTGGCTTCTCACTTGTGGCATCACGTGAGCCCTCAACAAATTGTGGATTTTGGAATGTTTCAGATTTCAGGTTTTTTAGTTAAGGTTGCTCAACTTGCCTGAAGGGGGATCCCAAAAAACAAAAATTATCTTTTGGAGAGTGGGCCCCTTGTAGTGCAGGCTTCCCCCGCTAGGTAAATGTTCCAGGAAGCCATCAGCATCAGTGTACCAGCTAGCTTGTTGAGAGAGGCTGCATTCTGCTTCGGTGAATTTTTTTTTGAGAATCTTTCAACACATTTATCCATTTCATGGTGGGTGATGAACAAGTACACCTTCATACACCTGCCCACATCACCCTGAACATTCAGCAGTTTTTGACCAAAAATGGCACAATCCGCATGCCTCACCTTTCCTATTCACCTTGTGTCTTTTTGTTTCCTTGGATGAAGAAAGTCCTCAAAGGGAAATGTTTTGCCAATTTGGAAGGGGTAAAACAAAAAAATGGCAGAAGCACTAAAAGGCATCAACATTGACGAGCTTGAAAACTGTTTTGAGCAGTGGAAAAAGTGTCTCAGTAGGTGTATTGCACCAAATGGAGAGTATTTTAAAGGTGACTGAAGTTTAAACATGTAAGAATAAATATGGCGGTTTCTTTCGCCCATGCCAGTTCTAGCTTATCTCCCTTTCCTTTCTCTCTTCTTTCTCTATAAACTTTGAAAACTTAAAAAAAAAAAGAATAAATACATAATTTTAAAAATAAATTCTGGGTTTTGGGGGGTCCTGCCTCATATATGAATAGCTGCATTACTGCCAAAACGTGGAAACAATCTAAATGTTCATCAACAACACCAATGAATGGATAAATAAAATGGGCTATATCCATATAATGAAATGTTTGCCATGGAAAGAAATGAAATACTGATTCATGATTTAGCACTGATGAACCTAGAAATAGTACACGTTAAGTGAAAGAAGACAGACACAAAAGATCCATTTTGTATAATTCCATTGACACAAACTATCCAGAATAGGCAAATCCATGAAGACAGCAAGTAGATCTGTGGTTGTCAATGACTAGAAGGTAGGAGGAAGAAGGGAGGAGTGGTTGCTAAGGGGTGCAGAGCCGTTTTTCAGGGATGATCAATATGTACTAAGTCTATGGTGATGATAGTTACACAACTCTGTGAATCTACTAAACATCATTGAATTGTACACTTTAAATAGGTGAAGTGTATGGTATGTTAATTACATCTTAATAAAGTTGTTACTAAAGAAAAAAGCTGAGACCTGCCACACCTAACATAATGTCAACTCTTCATTTAACATGTCACTGTAGCTATTCCCATAGTCTTTAAAAAAAAAACAACCTAGTGACAATTCATACTTTATTCCTGCCCTCGATTGTTAATGCTTTTGTAAATTCAACTGAAAATATAACACACCTCCAGGAAATCTGTGGTAGGAACCATACAAGAAAAACATTTAGAATATCGAGTGGAATGCAGCATCCACCCCATTCCTTAAGAGTGAGGCTGTGGGCACAGCCCCAGGAAAAGATCATTGGTAAATGCAAAGAGGAACACTTAGAACTCTTCAGCATCCCTGGACATGCATGTCAGTGAACATTCCTCCTGGGGGTGAGTCACACGCTAAAAAGATGAAGCTTGGGTACACATGAAGGTTAGCAACATTATCTATTTTCCTTACCACTGTATTTCCTGACACAATCAACACTCTGGATGGGTGCAGTGTTCCTGTTATTCCAAAACAGGGCTTAATAAATAAATCTTGATAGAATGAATGAATGAATTTGATTATATGTTTTTTTCCTTACTCCTCATCACTTTAACATTCATCCTGAAGTATGAGACACAGTCATTTAGAAAATGGGTTTCCAAACTTTACCTGTACAATGACCATTTGTATACCTAACCCTGAATTGTACCCCACATTTAAAAAATAAAAATTATAAAGAAAATGGGCTTCCTGCATATTCAAGGGGGAACCTATTTAGTTGCATTTTGGTATTTTCTATCTATGTTTCTACTCACAATAGATATTTTAACTCAAAATTAGAGATGTGTTTGTTACTAAACAACTGTGGATGCTGACACAGATCACAAACTCAAGTGTGAAAACAGCAGGACTATAATGCTCTGTAAGTGAGCTTACATTGATTCTGGAATGACAGGAACACTGCACCCATCCAGAGATCCCCCATGCTTCCACAGGATAGAGAAGAGATTCCCCTAGGTTGAGTGAGCATGCCACAGTCCACCCACAGTGGGTGCTACTGAGACACTCTGCTTGCCCTCTGGTCTCAGGTCCAGGTAGGTCATTGCTGCTCCTTACTCTGCCATGATTATGAGATCCTCACTTCTGCCCACTGCCCACACCCACGAGTCCTCAGTTGCTTAGGAAACATTCCATTGCTCCAGGCTCCACACTTCCACAGAGCTCCCATGCCAGTCCTTCAGAAACACCAGGCAGACCTATCCTCTGTCCCCACTCCACGCTGGGCACTCTAGGTTTCTGCCCCTTCTTTGTCAACACCCCACCTGACCTTCATTGCTAGTCCCAAGTGTGATGGGCAGACTACAGGGTCCCTGGGAATGGCACACCACTCTCAAGGTCCTCTTCTCCTCCAGACATCCATCTCCCCAGTTCAAGAAATCCAGTCTAAACTGGGCACAATGACTCACGCCTGTAATCCCAGCACTTTGGGAGGCAAAGGCAGAAGGACTGCTTGAGTCCAGGAGTTTGAGACCAGCCAGGGCAACAAGGTGAGACCCCGTCTCTACAAAAAAATTTAAAAATTAGCCAGGCATGGTGGCACATGCCTGTGGTACCAGTTACTCAGGAGCTTGAGGTGGAAGGATCCCCTGAGCCCAGGAGTGCCAGTGCCACTGCACTCCAGCCTGGACAACAGAATGAAACCCTGATGCCAAAAAAAAAAGAAAGAAAAGAAAAAGAAAAAAAGAAATCCAGTCCAGGACCCATCATGAATCCAATGTCAGAGTCTAGTCTTTTGGGATTCAAAAGCGAAGTATTCAGCTTGCTAGCTGCCTATGTTCTCTCCCGTCTTTTCTAGGAAAGACATTCCCTAGAGAAATGAGGGCTGAGTGGGCAGGTGCCCAGTAAGGGATGATAGAAGTAACAGGAAATACCAAGGAAAACACTCCATGGCTTAAATCCTGAAAATTCCACCACAGAATTTTACAAAAGTTAAAAGGGGGGTGGGGCTTTGGGGTCAGGGGAGCAAGGGCAGGAGAGGAGGAGCCTGTGGCTGTGATATGCAGTCCTGAACCCCATCAGTTCCCGGATGCAGTCCTGGCTGTGCCAAAGGTGAGAGGGAATGTGGGGGGAGGGGAATGTGACTTTCACCCAAAGTCGAAGGTGAAATCATCTCAGACTTTCATCTTTATACCTTCTACCTTTACCTTTTCTGAAAAATGTCAGAGCAGAATTCAGTTCTAGGAGGAGGGAAAGTGGGCTGTGCTCTACCTCCTGGGTCAGATGACTCTGGAGACCTACCTTGCAGTGAAGTAGGGTCTCACACCCATGTCACGGCACAAGCAGCTGAACATGCAAGGAGACTCCAATGTAAACTGGAGAAAGAGGGTGTTGAAAAGGCTGGAGCCAACTGGAGGTGTTTTCACACATCCCAAGGCTGTCAGAGGCCAAGGAATGTAGGAGGAAGCTGCAGGAGGCAGGGGGTTATTCAAATAAGAAAGATCTGTATAGAAAAGAGGTAGCCTTAAAAGAAGTAAGCTTCCCATCCTGAGAGTGTCTGGGTGGAGGCTGGCTGGTCAGACAGGACTGTCATAAAAGAGGCTTCTAACTCAGTAGAGTTTGGTCCAAATGGTCTCTGAAGCCACAATCTACTATTAAGGGTCTGTAACTTCAGTGTCCAGGTCAAGGTTGGCTGATATCATTGGATATTGAAGCAAGTATCAAGCCAAAGAGCCAAATGATTCATCTTTAAGAAGAGTTCCACATTTAATTCCATTTCTCTTCATTAAAAAGTCATTTTCATTTAATTGTTCATAAAGACAAATCTTAAAAATATATGTTTAGTTGAAAGTCCACAAAACACGTAATCAGCTATGTTACTCATCGGCCAAGCCTGAACTGACGAGTTCACAGCAAGCTGACGATAATCACTCAAATGGTTCATGAGCTCCAGCGGCCTGTCAGAGGCCAGCCTTGCAGCCTTAAACCACCTGGTCTTGGCTTTGGTCAAAGTGGTTGTAAACAGCAATAAACAATTGCTGTTAATCTCAGATGTCATGCCAAACCTTTACCAAGCAATTTTACTTCAGCAAATATAAACTCATCTAATAAGCAGATCTGCAAATGATCAATTTTCCAACAATAAGACACACTTTAAAGATTCTATTTCACTACAAAAAAGCCTTCTTTGGACACCAGGCAGAGGTTCGTTCCAGATCAAGTGAGAGTGATAGGAGAACATGGAGCATCTCTCAGGAAACATTCAGCTCTAAAGATCATGATTCTAAACCTGCTCCTTGTCAGCAGAGGAAGGTGCCATCTGTAAGTTATCACCATTTCTAATGTAAATATTGGGCCATAGTTCATTGGCTAATTTGCATTGCAAAGTGGCTTCTTTATTCTACATGTTTTTGAGACAGAATCTAAATTCTGGGTTTAGACTCCCCCCTTTTCATACCAGCCTCTTTTTTCCTCCCAACCTCCCTTCATAACACATTTACTTCAACTTGCTTCATTTCAGGTACCAGAGCAGAAAAAAAAAATCAGACACACCAAAGTACCCTGCCTTTTATTTCTGCTCAGGGGGAAATAAATGCCATATTTATTGTTTGCAAAGCAGATTATTCTGGGTGGAAAAACCCAGAATAATTTCAGGAAGTAGCTAGCCAGGTACTGACAAGCTTGAGCTGAACACTCTCCAGATGGCCTCAATCCGCTGCCCCCGTCCATGGATGCCCAGCCCAGTGCTAAAGTCAAGTGCAATCTGGGCAGCCCAAGGGTGCAATGGGCAGAGTAATGGAGGAATACTTTTAAAAACAACCCACACCTTTCTTTACCTTGGGTATCGGTTGATTATACTTTCTCAAGTTATTTTTTTATGGTAAACTCTTGTAACAGTGGGTTTGGTCTGCCTGAACTCAGTTCCTGGGTTTTATTCTGACCAGCTACACTTTTTATCTTAAATAACTTTTTATATCTCTGTTTATCACTCCAAATGCCAGTATTGAAACAGGAGTGAATAATATAAGCCATTCAATACTATCACCATTTTCCTCTCAGTACAGGTATGATTTTGCAAGGGGGTTGCTATCTGTTGCCCTTATTTAAGTAAGATAAGAGAATTATAAAGTGGGTGTACTCTACTTCTAGTCAACATGAGAAATCCCACCTGAGATTAGCTCTTGGAAACTGTAAATTAAATATGAAAATATTGTTTGGAAACAGTTGATTGCAGCTTTCATGAGACTGTCAGGCCAAGGGAGGGCAGGGAAAGGAAGAGGTGCTTCTGAAAAATTCACTGCCATTCCCAGGCTGGTCACCCCAGCCCCTCTCCCTGATGCCCCCTGAATGCCTGGAGTCTCACCATGAGGAGCCGTCCCAGGTTCATACAGCCCGGCTTTCCAGTCCTCTGGTGCTTGAGTGGTATCCAGACGAGGACCTTCGTGCTGGCCTTGGAGTCTCAGTTGTCTAAGGTGTCTCTACCCCATGTCTGCTTACCCTTTAGTCACCAGGTGTGAAGGTCTGGGGGTGGCTGACAACCCTCCAAGATTGCCTGTGTGTGGCCCCTACAGTGCTAAACTAGGATTGTTGGTTTGTAGCCCTTATTTTCTCGGGCAACTGTGAGCTCTGAGGCAGGAACCAACTGTGCCTTTCTTAAACATTGCTTTGTGCCCAGTGCCTGATACTGTTCCTGACATACAGAAGACACTCAGTGAGTGCTGGATGAACAAAGGCAGGAGTTCTCCTTATATCGCTGTTGGCAATGTTCTCTTCAAACCCTGCCGTGTTAGCACCAAAACATCAAAGTCCCAGAGCAAGTAGCTAATACTCCTTCTATAACGTGTAGTGTTACCATTAGAACTGCCAGGAATAAAACCCTAGAACACATAGACAACAACCGGTCCCAGCCATGATCCCTTGGCATCTGGTGATGATCCTGTTCCTGAAAAGAGCCATAAGTAGAGTGGAGATGAGGGACTTCACCAAATAAGCCCTCCCATCAAGAACCTCAGTGAACACACCAGCTATTTTCCAGTGATTTCCCATTAGATATATTTTTCTCTGGAGAGTGAAAAATAAACATTTCCATGCTCCGGAATGTTTGAAAACAAAAGAAAAGCTAGGTTGTGTTATGCAGGATGTAAACTGTTACTGAAAACTTAGACACATTTCTATGTTCTTGACAAGACCTTATCTTAAGGATTTTTATTTAGGAATGAAAAATGTCTAGAAAAATATAAGTTGTTAAGTAAATATCTTAGACCTAAAGATACTTATTCTGAACACAGTATCATATTACTTCTAAGATTCTTTACCCCACCTACAGGTCCTCTCAATTAACATTTTCCTGAACTTTGTGGATAGTGAAGACCTTTCTAGATATGATGTCTATTTCTGGAATTGAACAAACTGATCCCAAAGATTCCTAAGGGAATACGGAGAAAGGAAAGACAGGCTGGAGCAGACACACAGTTCTGGGAGTAAAATAAATGCTTCACTGCATTTTACCTTGGAATAATTTTTAATGATATACCAAAAAGATAGACCTTTGCTCATTTGAATTATTTTAAAAATAAGCCTTCAAAATAATTTACTGTTTCTGTTTGAATATACTTTTCTCCAATGACTAGAAATATTTGTGTCCCCCCAAATGTATGCACAACTCATCATTTAAATAAGATGAAATGTCAATTTTATGTTATTAAAAAAAATTAATTCACTTTTTTATTCTTTATATTTATAAACAGGGTATGTGTCTAAAACAATAACATAAATCAATCACCAGGGGTATAAAAATAGTAGCAAGAGCTATTCTAAAGTCGACAATAAAAGCTAGATTCTTTCTCTTTTTGAACATAACTCTTACTTGTCTGGGATAAGACAAGCCCAAGTGTTACCTTCCTGTCTCCCTGTGCTCTCATTTAAGCAAACAAAATACTCTCCAAAAGCCACTTTTGCAAAGTCCTTGGGTAGAGTTTAGTATGATTTCAGAACACTTGTGTTTGTGATCCCACTGGCAAAATTCCATTTTAAAAGATCCCAAGAGACTGTTCAAATTATCTTGTGTGACTGGAATATTCCAATTGACTTAAATATTACTTTGAGTAAGTAGACACTTGATTGAAGCAAAGACTTAATGATAACAGAAAGTGTAACAGCAAGTGATTTCTGGTCATGGGGTTTGATCTGTAACAAGACTTTCATAGCTAGGCATCATGACCAGTGTTCCTCACCCAAGGGACACGGCTTGCTAGTCTCACCACTGAAACTCCTCTTTTAATAAAGGTGCCGCCTTCCCACAACACTCTAACCTGTCAGAAGATGGGTTTTCAGATATAGACATAATATGACTCAGGAAGTGGTGGTTCCAGATCTGGATTCTCTTCCTGCTGTGCTCAGAGGCATGCTTTGTTCTTCCTTCTTTCCCTTCAGATTCCCCCAGAAGTGGTGTCCAGGACTCTGAGGCTATGGAAGCTGGAAACTCTCAGGATGCTCTGCAGAATGGTATCATGGTGGCCATGGGGAGTGTCTTCCCTCTAGACACTTGGAGGGACTTTTATTTAGGAACAACAACAAAAAAAAGTCTAGGAAAACATAAGTCATTAAAAATTTCTAAGCTCTGGAATGACCTAGAAATAACCTGCCCCAACCACTCAAGAAAGGGATGCCTCGGTACCCAGCATTGGAAAACCAACATGGAATCCTAAGGAGGTAACCACAGTATGAGAGAATTTGGAGGCTGGCGTAGTGCTTGTCTGCTGAGTGAGGAGAATCACTCAAGAACAACAGCAGAAAAGCAGCTGGTGCTGCAGCCAAGAGCAGCAGAACAGAAGGGCCCCATGGGGGCAAGAAGGAAGGTGTGCAGGGCTGAGGACCTGCCAGGAGAGAGTCATGACAAAGAAAAGAGAGCATCAGGTTTCTGCTGGGGCCATACCTAAAGACTCTCAGTTTCTGCTGCTGTGTTTTCCACATCCAAGTGCTGCCCTTCCATATGGAGACCAGGATCCCAAAGGCTGCATTAGAAGGTTCTTGACCTGGGTGAGAGAATGAGCTGAGTCTTCCTTGGGGATTTCCCTTTGGGCCTATTGGCCCCACTTGCTCTGTCTCTTCATCCTACAGCGTGTCCCCAAGTTGTGTTCCCAAAGAGCACCCACCACAAATGTGAATGGTGAATGAATGTCTCTCTGCCCCCCCAGCCCCACACACACACACACACACACTAGACTGTGGTTCAAATGTTTGGAAAATGCCAAATACTCTGAGAGTGTGGAGGCACATTACCATAGAACCCTATTAAAGTCTTCCACTATTCCCACATCAAATAACTGTTCATTTGGTCCAACCCCATGCCCCTCCCCACCCTAGAACTTGTTTTAGTGACCTATCTACGCTTTGGCCATTTTTGTTGTATGGATCACATCCTGTAAATCATGAATGTGATTAAAAGTCCCTCATCTATTGTCTAAACCATAAGACAAATTCATGGTGTGGATCTTAAACCAGGTAAAACAGTTAAACACAGGTCTGGGAAGGGGGCTCCAAGGCATTAGAAGAACCTGGCAGCTGCCTTTCGCCCATGCCATGCCAGAGCCTGACAACACATTTGTGACATGTTCTCAAGTTGTCCTTCTCTCCTGCATTCCAGTGAGCTAACTCTGCTTTCACTCCAAAACCAATCTGGATATAGACCAAAAAACCTCCAGACTTTCCAAAAGAGCCCACTTGCCTGGGAGTTTCGGTAGTGATGTCTAACTTGCCTAAGATTTCACAGAGAAGCCAGGCAGAGAGGGTTTGCATGTGGCACTCAATATCCAATACCTACAAATTCCCCATACCAGAAAGAAGGTGGCTCCTCCTCCCCTTCTCTACCCCAGAGTAGGCCTCCCTGAAATCTCTTTCCCCTTTCATGCAGCGCAGTTTATCTCCGCCCAGCTTCTGTCCCCAAACTGTGTACCAACACTTGTCTAAATGCTCAGCAAATCAAAATCCCTGCTCATCTGTCACTCCCACCCTTGGAAGACTGTTGCTAGACTGTCCTTTGTCTTTGAGCACATTCTTGGGACCTCAACCTCAATTTAGTGAAATATTTCTTCCAAACACACACAATGTTTTCCCCAAGGGTATTCTAGTTACTCAAGTGTTCTCCATCTCACTGGTATCTAGTATGGTTCCTGCCAGACCTCCATAGAAAAGACTTTATCCACAGTGAGACTTGGATTTTACTTAGTTAGGCCTTCTGGTCAACATCCTGTTCCCATCTCCCCTTTTTCCAAAGTGATAAAATTTTGGATTGTGCACATGGCCACCTGTCCAAAAGACTACTTATCCAAATGTCCGGTGTTGCCCGATTCTCACATGCCTGTGTTCTGGCCTGTGGGATGTAAGTTCACAGGTGCCCTGGGTGTTAAAGCACCACACAGCATCCCTACAGGCCAGGGAGCCACTTCCCCTTCTCCTTCCCTCCTGAGCTATGCTGCCAGTCCTGTAAGAGTATCTCAGATCCCCAAATAGAAGCTGTGTGATGAGGATTGTGAAGCAAAGGTAAAACACAACTGGGACCCCAGATGACCAGTTAACTGCCAGCCTAGCCCTTTGTCTCTTCTCTAAACAGAAGAGAGAAAGAGGCTTCCATCCTGTTCAGTTAACCATAATGAGGGTCTCTCTGTAATAGTCTCAGGAAACTGGCCTGTTTTGTTTGAAACCTCTCAGATTTTTATTCAACTATCCTTGTGTGATCACTCACTCTGTGCCAGAGGCTGGGACCACAGAGATGAATAGGACAATGTCCTGTGTGAGCAGGTGTGCACCTAAGGGCCCAGGATAATAAGTAGAGTCAGCCAGATGAGGACTTGTATTGTCAGTGGGGTGGCATCTGGGGAACATGCATAGCCCAAGCAGAGGTTGGAGGAGGAAGGGCACAGGGCACTCAGACACTGGAGGAACACTTGGCCAGAGCCGCACAGAGGTGGAGACAGAGGAGGGTGAAAAGCTAATATGGTGAGTCCTGAGACTACTACACTGGCCATAGCTGGTGGCCCTTTACCCCAACAATTGGGGCACACAAGTCATCTGCCCCCAAAATCTCTCCAAAATAAGCTGTTTCCACCAAAGTCTAAAGCAATCAAGTACAAATCCCAGTAGAGAGACTCTGGAAGCCCTTCATCTCACTTTAAGAATCAAGACATTGCAGCCTTGGGGACAAAGCATGGCCCAAGACCCTAAGCTAGGACCAAGCTCAGGGTCTCTCAGTACTCCTGTTTTCCTCCCAGAAAGTTTCTGGGAACTGCCCTACCAATTACATCCTTCCCACCCACTCTTCAGCGACATGTGGGTTTTACAGTCTTTTTCAGACTTTTTCACTGAAGTTACAAAAAGAATGGCTCTCCTTCACTCTCAATGTCTCAGATGGCCAAGATGTTACAACAGTTGTTCCACAGCACAGATCTACCCTAGGCCAATGACTACACAGCAATGACCTGAAAGTGTGATGCAGTAGTAACAAATGGCAAAGAAACTCAAAGAACTTCAAAGGACATCTCAGAAGGAAAAATGGTGAGTGAGGGCAGGACAAACTTCCTTTTGGTCATGCATTCATCCAAGGTATATCTGACAAAAAAGAAAGACCTTTAAGTATTCTCCAGATAGAAGACCTATCACATCTATTCATTTGCAAATAATTAATCGGTCATCTGTCACATGCCAGGTAGTGAGCTGTGGGCAGCCAAAAGGTGGGGTAGAGAGAAAACAAGATAAATCAGACTGGGACTATAGCTTGGAGGAGGAATTTGTAGAGACAAAGACTGAAACAGGTTACATATGACCAGCACCTTAACTGGCTCAAATTACTCTACCCAGAGTAAGAGTTAGAGAAATGGCAAGAAGTGCAGCAAGAGGGAAATCAGTGTCTGACAGGGAAGACTACAGATCAGATGCCATGAGGCAACTTGCTCGGAGAAGCTGGAGACCTGGGTCCTTCGAGAATGTGCTCCACACAAGAATGCATTCTGGCATGGAGTCTAAGCAGGGCTGTTCGTCCTCCTTGATTCCGTTTCCTCAGTTACAAAATGAGGTCTGAGTAAGAGGATAGAATTTGCAAGGCACCATGCATATATATGCCAATTTTGTTTTGCTTTGTTTTGCTTTTTGCAAATTGGGGATGCCATGATTTTTATTGATTAATTGTCTTAATATTCTGAATTCTGGGAGGGAGGAAATGCAAAAGGCTAGTTGTATGTATGTGATAAAAACTTCACTCTCTTGATGTGTGCCCAGCCAGAGGACCCCCTAGAGGTTTCCTAACCCATGAGCCTCCCACACACTGACCACTTGGGAAAAATGCAGAGACTAAGCACATGCCTCCCCTTGGAAGAGAAAGTTTCTCATTTGTATCAGTCTCATTTGGAAGAGGCTCCAAACAGAAGTTGGCCTCAGGTGTGAGCTCCAGGAGGGCAGGGACTTTTGTCTGTTTTACTCAATTCTATAACCTTGCCACCTAAAATAGTGCTGGGTACATAGTAGATGCTGAGTAGAGTAGGATGGATGGATGGGTGGGTGGATGGATGGATGGATGGATGGATGGGTGAATGGATGGATGGATGGGAAGATGGATAAATGGATGGATAAGAGAATAGATGGGTAAGTAAATAGATAGAAGGATGGATGAATGGCAGTGATTGAGGAGGGACTTTCTACTTAGCCAGTGCTCTCATGTGCACATTTCATAGTCTGCATTATCTGACCTCAAGCATATTGAATTTTGAGGTTTGGGCTTTACTAGTACAAGTAGCATATTTTAATTTCTTTCATCTAAGGAAACCAACTGAGAAAAAAATGCAGCAATGATGCAATAAGCCTGAATATCCAGCCACATTTTTAAGGTGTCCAATCTTAGAAGGCTACAATGCCCTCAGCAGAATTCATATGTTTTGTTGAAATATTTTTTCCCATAAGGCCCCAATCAATATTTTTACTTGTGGAAATATGCAATCTTTTTTATTTTAATACAAGAGAGGAAAGTTATAACTGAATTTTTTTCCAGAAAACTAACAAACTTCCCATTTGCAACTCCATGTTTATCTACAGTTGAAAGATTTTTGGAACTTGTGATTCTAAGTGGCCATCTATGTCTTTGGTTTTGTTTCTGAGCACTAATGCTTGCTACATCACTTTCTATTTTCCAAGGAAATTGGAAAACTAGACTTCTGCTATTCAAGAAGCAAGGCTGGCATGGAAGCCTGCCACATGTTTGCAGACACGCTTGATGCTGGCTGGCTGGTGTTATGCACAGGAGTAACAAGTGCTGAGGACAGAGATCCCTCACTGGCGCCTGGCATCAGAGTCTATGGCCTTGGGGCTAGATTGCAGAAATGTTTGACTGATGAGTCAAAATACCCTTGGAAGGAAATTAATTTTTGTTTCTATTCCATACAGTAGACTTTAACTCAAATTTTTTCCTGCACAACCCTAGGAATTCAACAGTTGAAAGGACTCTGGTTCTGTTTCCCTCTTTTCAATGAAGAGGTGATCTGAATTCAGAAGACTTCTTTTATATTCAAACCTGTGAGTTCTCTGCTGTATGGATTTCTACAAGTCACTTAGCTTCTCTCTATCTTACTTTCCTCATCCAAACATGGAAGGTGACCTTGCTGAGTGATGTGGTACTGTGTGTTCTAGTGCACAGATTCTTTGCACCTATAAACACTTTCCTGCCTGGTTCTTTTCCTTCCAATGTCCTACCTTCCAAAGGAGATTATATTAGGGAGTGGGAAAGAGGTGGAAATAAAGGGGAAGTGGGCAGACTCCCTAGGAGGGAAAGGGCAGGCAAAACTCTAGGCCCTGCAACAGTGAGCCATGGGAGGTGGCAAGGCTTCAAGGAACATGGCAAGATGACATACCAAGGGAGATAGGATGTGCAGCCAGTGCTGCAACATCATCTCAGATCCCCAAATGGAAGCTGTGTACTGAGGATTGCAAAGCAAAGGTAAAACACACCTGGCAAAACACTCTTGGGCCCCTGAGCAGCATCCTTGAGCCCATACACAGCACAGAAGCAATGAAATCATAGGCTTTCAAGCGACAAGGCAGAAGGGAACAGTGGGCATTTCAGTAGCACTTATGGAGGCCAAAGCTGGAGAAAATCTCCCAAAGGTTTGGTCCACATGTGACCTCTGGGAATCTAGGACCTTCTCTTGAATCTAGGAGGAGCAGCCCAATACTGACTGAGAAAGATTTCCTAGTTGACACTATAGAATATGGAATGGAATTCAAATCCTACAGAAGTGGGACTGACTGAAAGAAAACAGGAGTAGACCACTGTGCAGAGTAGGAACATTGATTACAGAGAAGCACTCATACCTGCAAAGCATAGCTAACGCAGATGGCACAGGCCTGTTGGGAGATCACATAGGTGGCAGGGAGTTGCATAATGTTGAAGGGCACAAATGTCTTCACTGTTGGATGTGACAACAGCTTAATGGATGTACATCTTTCCTCTTCTTTGCTCAGCAGTCTCTATGAAGGTAAGGAGAACAATCACTTACCCAAGAACATAACCTTTTCTGTATTTCTCCTGGATGGTTTTAAGTTAAAACACACTTCTCAACAGAGTAGGAAAGTTTGAGGGTGCTTGGCATTTCAAGATTAAGTCGTCTCTACTCAAAGGCAAAAAAAAAAAAAAAAACCTCAAACAAAAATCAAGCAAAGTAGTAAGGCTTTAATTCAAAGGAGCAAAAACTTTCTGTTCTGCATTACAGGATTAGGCTCTAAGAAGAAAATTGGCATCAGTCTAAAAGGTCTCACTGCCTGCTGGACTAACTTACTGCAAGGGATAGAGCTAACAGGCATTTGCTCATCTTACAACCAAATTTCTCCACATAAAATAATGCCAGCAACTACTCACAGGAAATAAGAAATGGGATCCAAAACATTTGAAGTGTTTTGATTTGGACAGCGGGTGGGTGGGTGGGGGTGGAGGTTAGATGGAGTGAGTGTGTGAGTGTGTGTGTGTAAAGATCATCAGGAACTGTTTAGACTTAGAAAACTCCCACAATCCAGTGCCACGAGGTTTCTTCAAGGGGATTTTTGTCTGAAACAGTCATGTCAAACGCATCCTCAGAAACAGTGCCTCCCCCACAGGACCGCCCACGCTCAGGACTTTAATGACCTGGGGCAGATTCCTTTACTGCTCTGTCTCAGAAATGTATAAGATGCTTTACAGATCTACAGCAGAGAAAACCAATGATTTCTCTTGGCAAGGAACCCGTGAACCATGCTGGCCACAAATGATCTCCATGTGGCTCACCTTTCTGATCCACCTAAGAGCACACACTTGAAAATGCCTCCACAGAATGCAGGAGAACAAGCCATGGGGCCCCAACATTCTGCAGAGAGCTCTGCAGAGGCAGAACTAAAGTCAACCTCAGTCCATCTTCCTCCCCCAGAACTAAACTCACAGACACATTCTCCTAATAGGTACAGAACCTGCCTCCATTCTCCAACTGCCCTGTGCTATAAATCTCCTTCCCTGGCAGGGATACAATCTGACTGAAACATCAGAAAACAGAAACTCTCAACCAGAAGGTGAGTGCCAGCCTCATCAAACAGTGCATCTTCTCCCACATATATAGCTCCCTGGGTCGGGCCCACCAGCCGGCCCAGGGGAGTAAGGAATCAGCCTGCCCTTGTCACAGGAAGCCTCTGTGGGCTCCCGGGAAGCCCCTCTCAAAGTCCAGCCTAAAACTGGCACGAGGCCACTTCTGACACATTTTATTGTCTAGAGCTGGTCAGAGAGTCAAGCCATAGTCAACAGTCTTTATCTCCTGAGCTGTAAAGTCACTATGCAAAGTGTAGCTACAAGGAGAAAATAATTGCAGCCACTTTTCAATTACCACAAGAATAGGAAAAGCCACTTTTTCTTAGTATTAGCATTCATTTGCCAGGGCTGCCAAAACAAAATACCACAGTGTCTGCCTTACACAACAGAAACTGTCCTTTCTTCAAGTTCTAGAGGTCAAGGTGTGGGCAGGGCTGGTTTCTGCTATGGCTTCTCTCCTTGCCAGGAAGATGGGACCTCCTCACTATGTCTTCACGTGCTGTCTCTTTTGTGCATCTGCACACCTGGTGCCTCTTCGCATGTCCTGATCTCTTCTTACGAGGACACCAGTTAGGTGTTCGATTAGGGTCTACCCTGACAGCTTTACTGTAAATAAATACTTCTCAAGGCCCTATTTCTAAATATAGTCATACTACAAGGTCCTGGGGATTAAGGCTCAAACATATGAACTTTGAGATAACACAACTCAGGCCATAACACCACCAAAATCCAAAACAATCAAAGATATGGAGGTGTCATATTTTGGGGGCAGGGTTGATAATAGCAAATGTGTGATGGGAGATAAAAACGAAAGCTTGAAGACAAGAACAGATGCTAGTACAGTGCTGCTTCTCTCACTTGCAGCTTGGATGAATTGGTTCTCCAGTACCCCACATCCTACACCTCCTGAAGCCTTCAGTCTGTCAGCTGCTACTATGGGCATTCACTTACATTCACCCTCTTCCTGCTGATGTAGTCTACCTCTCCTGGAAAAATGCCACTCAGCAAAGTAGAGTTTAAGTCAGAGGACATTGTGTGTCATAAATCTGTTTAATATAGTTGCTCCCTCAACATCCATTTCTAGGCTGCACAGAAGTTGTTTGAAATCCACTCATACCTGGTTACATTTGGTCTGGTTAAACGGTTTCCTCTCCATGTGGCTGTTTGTGATGTAGCCTGTTTGTTCTTCATTCCACTGACCCAAAACAGCCCACATCTGCTGACCTTGATGAAGACTAATGGTCAACACCAGAGTTGTTAAATAAGCTCCTCCCTTTACTTGAATTTTCTTTAAACTAGCCAATCCATAACCCCCTGGGGATAGCCTAAGGGTTGAAGCTCCAGAACCTTACGAAAGGCATGATCCCAAAGTCACAGGTTCTCGTCTCTCTCTCTCTCTCTCTCCTCTCTCTCTCTCTCTCTCAGTCTCTCTCTGCCCCTCTCCCCCATCCATCTCTCTATCTCTATCTCGATCTCTATCTCTCATTCTCTCTCCCCTCCATCCCTCCCAACTTCCTGTTGGCCTCCTGTTGGTACCCTTAATCTCTCTGGTACCTGTGAGAAATACATTTGTTTTATGCATCTTGTTTTCACATCCTCATAGTCTCTCACTTGACCAACACACCCAAACCTAACTTTCCCCCATTAGGGCTCTCCTAAAAATGACCATCTTGGCTTATGTTCACTCTCAAGAGAGAGACCTCAAGACCATTAGAAAGATACCATAACAATAAAATATCACAACACTGGGGAATCTCAGAAAGTTGTAAATCTGGCGTATTTTTGGGGAATCATTAGAGCCCAGGTATATACCGAGTGTCCACAGTGCTGAAGGCAAACAAGAGGGTGGTATGAACAACTCAACAGGGAAAAGACAAATCCTGCCCATACTCAAAGCACTTAGAGAGCAGATGGAGTCATGGGGCTTCTCATACAACTGTCGTGCCTAGGTAAGAAACCACAAGCATAGTTTATTCTTTTGCAATAAAATTGCATCCTTGAACTGAAGGTCAAAATCAACCTGTGAGTAGTTTGACCCACTCTGAGAATGAGTTCATTTTTTGCTCCCCTAACGCCTGTAAGGATCTCTGTGTGTCTTCTGCCCTTCTGGTGTTCAGTTCTGAGTCACTTTTCTTGACACATGCATTCATGACAGGCACAGGCATGAAATCTTATATACTTTTCCCCTTTAAATCTTTTTTAAAAATCTGCTGCTTTGATAACTAAGCCTGCAGGTTGCCAAAGCAAAATACAATAAGAGCAGAGAGAGCCCAGTGTTTGTTCAAAACTGCTTCCTTACTTTTGCCTCAGTGCCCAGAAGAGCCACTGTTGAGAACATCCCTGACCCTCCCTCCTCACTGCTTAGTGCTCTGAGGAAGATGGCTAAACACCTCGAGTCAGTGCCTTGCTCTTGTGAAATAAGAGTCAACAATGAAAAGGAGAGTTTTTGGAATGTCACATAATCCTAAACAATGGAATAAAATTAATGCAGCTTTTTTCTTAGCAAAACTGTATTTACATTTCAGCCTAACTCCATATATGTCCAGAGATGTCAAAGTGCATAAAAGAGTTTCTTTTTTTCCTTTTTGTCTTCCAGAAAAGCACAGTGGCATCTGTCAGGATAATATGCTGAAAAGTGAGGGAACCTGCTTATAATCAGTGTGGCTAAGGGACCAGTAATATAATAAGATCTATTCGGAACCTGAGTGCTCAGGAAATTCAGAAATATAGAGAGAGTTTACTGCTAATGGCTGAATTCCATCCACGCTAACATTTTAAAGATGTTTTCCTTATTTATGAATTTTATATGTGGAGCCACATTTAAACTATGGAAAAAGGCACATACATCTAAAAGGGTTTTAAATACCAGTCACTCTGTATCCACTATTGGGGCACTAGGGGTTAGGCTTGTCACTTTAGAACTTCGGAAAATATGATGTTTCATCTTTTACTTCCAGCAGAATCCCTGTATCTGCATGAAAATAGACTTCAAAGTACCTGAGGCCAACGGGACCTATAAATGAATCTTTTTCATGTAATGCATTTGGTCAACGCACAACCATATAATGAATATATTTAGTTAGAGTGCTACATACAAACATACAAACATGGTCATAAGGTTTCTACAAAGCATATTGGCTTACAACAACTTAATTTCCTTTCATGAGCAGTTGTTTTTGGCCCCTCTATGTGGCATTCTGAAATACGCCGGGTCTCACTGTCTCCATCACACAGTCTTCAAGGAATGCTGGAGGTTCCCATCTCTAGAGGCATCCATCATAAACATCAGTGTGTGGCAGCACAGAGACTTGGCACATTCTCCCAAGGAAAAGAGTTTGAGAAGCAAACTGCTATGGGTTCTGGGAACAGCAGCACGGTGGATGCCGCAGGTTAGTGATGGAAGACCAGGCTGAAGAACAGAACCTGTTAGATCTGCTCTGAAATTTTGGCCACAGGGGCTGAATTCTCAGAGAGAATGTGAGTCAAGGGGTTGAGGTATGTTATTGAGTCTCTCAACCCCTGGCCTCAGCTATCCTCCTGCTTCATGTTTATCTTGCTTTGATTCTTAAATAAACAAACATTTACAGTCCTCAAGGTACCAGCTCCCTAAACTGCTCCTTCCTATACCAGAAAAGCCCCCAGTGTCATTTGTCCAGGTATCCTTTTAAAATAAATACAAATGGGCTACAAACCCTAGTCCCTGGGTTGAGAGGAGCCACAGGGATCACCTTATTCACACTTTCATGTGGTGCAAGAACCACATGACAACAATGATACATTCATTAGATGGGGGGATATATTCAAAAGATGACAACAATTTTTAAAGGTTTTCATTTTGTATTAAAATTCTCAAACAGGAATATGGTAGGCGGCCTCTGAGCTGACTCTTGACCTCTGGACCCTGGTATTCCCATCTTAGTGTAGCTTTCCTCCACATTGTACTAAAGTGGGTGATCAATAATGTACAGCTGAAGACATGCTATGTCACTTCTGAGATTATGTTACCAAAAAAGACTGTGACTTCTGTATCAGAGTCATTCTTTCATATTCTCTTTCTCTCTCTCGCTCTCTCTTCACCCCTCATTTTGGGAGAAGCCAGTTGACATGTTGGGAGGACATTCCCAGAAGCCTAACAAGGAAATCACATGGCGAGGAACTGAAGTCTCCAGCCAATAGCCAGCAAGAATCCCAGGTCCTGCCAGCAAGCACATAATTGAACTCAGAAACCTAGTCCCAGCCTTCAGATGAGACTGCAGCCCTGTTCGACAGCTTGAGAGACTTGAGCAAGAACCGCCCAGCTGAGATTCTCCCAGATTCCTGACCCACAGAACTGGTTAGATAACAGAAGTTTGTTGCCTTGAACTGCTAAATTTAAGACTGCAATAATTTGTTATGTGGCAAGAGATGACTAATACAACAAATTAATGTCAGCTTTCTAACTGTTTTTGGCAGCTTATCACAATATCCTGCTATCATTTAGTGTTACTATTAATAAGTTTTCCTTCACTCATTATTTTATGTCTTATCAGTCCAACCAGATTGTGTTGACCTTTTGAGCAGGCATAATTTTTTAACCCAAAATGAGGTGGATACACCTTACAACAAATGTTTGTGCTGATAAATATTTGTTTATTGGCTGCCCTGATGTACTCTGCAGAATGCTGACTGAGCCAGCATGACACAATCATACAGCCTGGTGTTGTGGGTATCTTCTTGCCTCCTCCTCCTTGCACTGACCCATCTTTTCTCATCTCAGCCATCTGTCACAATAGACCCTCATAAGCTTTAACCTTATTTATGAATTTTATTTGTCCTTTTTGTTCAGTTTTAAGAGATCTTTGTATGTTTTGGATACCAGTTCTCCATTAGATATGTTTTTTTTTTCCCTTTGCAAATATTTTCTCCTAGTCTGTGACTTAAGAGGGCACTTAAAATTTTTTTTTATTTCCTTCATCTAGGTTTTTAAAAAACTGAAATATGACTCTTACATCATAAAATTCACCTTTATAAAGTATACAATTTTAGATTTTTAAGAATATTCACAAAGTCGCACCTCCATTTTTTATCATTCTTAAAACATGAACAGCTACTCCCATTTCTCCCTCCCTGGTCCTTCAGCAACCACTCATATTCTCTCTGACTTTATGGATTTGCCTATTTTGTACAGTTTCTATCCTGAAATCATTCAGCATATGGCCTTTTGTGACTGGCATCTTTAATTCAGCACAAATTTCCAAGGCTCATCCATGTCATCACATATATCATTACTTCATTTCTGACACATTCCATTGTGTGAACATATCATATTTCATTTATCCATTCATTGGTTGATGGACATTTGAGTTGTCTCCACTTTGGAGCTATTATAATATTGCTACCATGAACATTCACGTACAAGTGTTGTGTAGGCATGTGTTTTCAGATCTCCTAGGCATCTACCAAAGAGTAGAATTGCTGAGTCTATCTTCAGTTGTTTTTTTTTTTTCTCGAAACCAAAGAAACCGATTTTTCAAAGTGGCTATACCATTTTACATTCTTACTGACATTGTAGGAAGGTTTCAGTTTCT
Source organism: Carlito syrichta (assembly GCF_000164805.1). Lineage (NCBI taxonomy): Eukaryota > Metazoa > Chordata > Mammalia > Primates > Tarsiidae > Carlito > Carlito syrichta. The sequence continues at coordinate 60,233 of NW_007021994.1, forward strand.
CCACATCCTCACCAACACTTGTCATTGTCTTTCTCTGATCATAGCCACCTGAGTGAATGGGAAGTAGTATCTCACTGTGGTTTTGTTTGCAGTTCTTGATGACTAACGAGTCTGAATGTCTTTTCATGTGCTTATTGGCCATTTGTATATCTTTCTTGGGGAAATATCTATTTAGAGCCCTTATCAATTTTTAATTTGATTATTTGTCATTTATTATTAAACTGAGTTATAAGACATCTTTACCTATTCTACTTACATACCCATATCAGATACATAATTTGCAAATATTTTGCCCCATTTTGAGAGTTGTCTATTTACTTTCTGAATGGCATCTTTTGCAAGCAAAAAAAAAAAAAGGATTATTTTGATGAACTCCAATGTATTGATTTTTTTGTTTTTTCTTTCTTTTTAAAGATGAAATTTAACTTTTGTCTTAATTTTCTTTATCTTTACGCCTTTTTCTTCTTTTTTCCTCCTTGGACATCAGTGTAATGGGTTGCTTAATGTTTCTACCCATCTGACTCACCAATTTCATGTGTCATTTGACCCATAGTTTTTAATCAATTAACTGCACCTTCAGTGAAAACAAGCAGTTTTAGCCTATTTCCTTCTTTGACAAGAGTCAAAATTCCCAAGCCAAGGAGTAACTCAAGTCCCTGTGGCTCAGACCCAGAGTCTGTGAGAAACTATGTCCTACTGTCAGCTGCATTTTCAGGAGGAGGGGCGTGTTTCCTGTCTGGCGAAGCTCTCATCAAGTTCCAGTCCAAATAAAGCTGAAAGAGTCTTCAGATTGGGAGAACGGAGGGCAGAGAACTTCTGGTGAGAGTTCCTCTGTCCATTTGTTGTTTCTAGTTTGAGGCTTGCCAATCAAAGGCATAAGTAAGCTTCGCTTAGCCCGGTGTAGACTAAACAGCCAGGGGGCCAGGGATGGGAATTTGCTTACAAAGGGATTTCCTGCATGGTTTAGAGGTCAGTGGCAATGAAAAAAGTTAGTGGAGGGGCTTGCTCTATGACTCGACATGTGTCCATGAACATCAAGTCCCACCCTTGCGTGTGACTCTCGTAGGCAGGACATCCAGCAAGGGCATTTTCACCAAACTCTAATCATGAGGATGGATTTCCCAGCCAAAGATCACGCAAGGAGGAACACCGCACCTAGCTCTCCTGAAAAGCAAGGAAGCAACATCATGTTTCCAGCTGTCTGGGGCTAGATCGTCTAAGTTAAAGAGAAAGGTCACATAACACAGCACGGTGCTCAGAAAGAATAGACTCAAATTTGCCTATTCTAATTACTATAGTGAGTTTTTCAAAATTGAACTGATTACTGGCAGAACTATCTGACTAAAATTTAGTTCTTATGAATACTCTGCTAATGAATACCATCAAAGATCCAAAATTCATTTCTAATAGGGCTAAAATAAACTATTGTGGAAAATAGTCCAAAATCACAGAGTTATTCTGTATTTCAAGCATATAAACACTTAGAGAGAAGGGACAGAAATCATTAACAATTAGAACTCTGACTTTGTAAGTCTGGGATAAAAGGGAAACTCCAATTAGCACAAGTAACGCTCAAGAGTAATTAATCAGAATATATAATTATACTTTTGCTGGTACACACATTCAAGGACAAGGATGCTTAAATAACCCTAGGACTTTTTAAGTATGTATACAATCAATATGCCACTGTAAAAACAAACAGAAGCTTACAACAAGGAAAAGTAAAAGTTCGGGTTATATGGCAACAAGGATGAATATCAAAAGAAATGTTAGTAAAACATGTCCACTGGCACCCCATGTCAGTAGACTTGAGTCTTCTTTGGCAGCCCCTCACCTTCTCCCAAGTCTCAGCCTTCCCACCTGGGCACACAACACAGCATGTCTATAAAATGTCTCTGAAAGTCCTACATTTGTTACAATCCATAAACCAAAATGGACCCAAGACTATCACCCAAGCCCATAGTCTACAGTAGGGATCCCTCTTGGTGTTGTGCATTCTGTGGGTTTTGATGGCTGTATGATGAGTTTTCCACCATGGTAGTATCATATAGAATACTTTCATTGCCCCTACAATCCCCTGTGCAGAATCCTCTCTGCAGAATCCCCAGTGCTCTTTCTAATCACCCCTCCATTCTGCTCTCCCCACAAATACAGACAATCACTGATCTTTTTACCTCTTCCAGAATGTCATATATTTGGTATCATACAGTATTATGATGGTTGGCTTTTCAGACTGACTTCTTTCACTTAGCAGTATGCTCTTAAACTTCCTTCATATCTTTTCACAACTTAGTAGCTTTGCTACTAATAATATTCCATTGCCTGGATGTATCACAGTTTATTAACATATTCACCTGCTGAAGGACATTTTGACTACTTCTACATTTTGAAAATTATGAATAAAGCTTCTATAAACATAATTTCCAGGGTTTAGTGTGGACACAAGTTCTCAACTCATTTAGGGACATTGCAAAGAGCATGAGTGCTGGATCGGATGGAGAGAAAACTTCCAGTTTTGTTAGATATCACCAGACTGTTTTCTAAGTGACTGCCTCATTTTGCATTCCCTCAGGCAGTAAATCAGAGTTCCTGTTGCTCCACATCCTCACCAGCATTTGGTGGTGTGTTTCTAATAGCTGTGTAGGTATATCTCATGTTGTTTTAAATTGAAGTTCCCTAACGAGGTACAATGTAGAACATGTTTTCTTCTGCTTATTTGCCATTTGTATATCTTCTTTGGTGAGGTTTCTGTTCAGATCTTTGTCTATTTTTAATAGGAAATCTTTATACTTTCCATTAAATTTTTCTGTAAAACAGTTATAAAAAGTAAAGCCTATTACAAAATCTAAGTAATTCTAAAAGCAAAAATAACATAGAATATAATTCAGCTGACGTTTCAACTAGACCATCACCTCATTTCCAAATGAAACCAGTACTGTAGCTTCAAACTGGAGACTTATGAAAACATCACCCATACACATAATAATTTTGAAGCTTCTATTTTTATTAAACATTTGATTTACATGTTTAAAAAAGTCTTCCTCCTGAAAGACTTCCTAAATCTTTCCAAGTTGAGTGAGATATTTCCTTCTCTGATCTGAAAGCATCCTGGGCATATCCATCACAGAGGTGACCCGCTGAGCAGTGATTGTGAGATTCTTGTCTGCCTAGAAGACTTTAGCCCCTAGAAGAGAAGGTCAGCGACTTGCTCTTCTCTGTGTACTGATGGTCTAGCTTGGAGCCTACTAAATAACTGCTTATGAAATGCATTTTGCTTTCATACACAGATGCAGCAACTGCTATGAATATTATAATAATATCTTTCCCCAACCTAGAAATCTTCACATATGACTAATATAAATACAGTGCTTATCTAGGAAGCAATTGTTTTGCTATAGAGCTTTGGAAAACTATTCTGCATTGAATTAAGCAGAGAGAAACAAAATAACAAAGTGAATAGACCACAGACTGTAATGTAATATGTTAAGTTGTTACTTTACTTTTTTTACTCTAAAGGTCATTTGACTATATTTAAACAGGTAGCATCAGCTGCAAAGTAGAGGTTCTGGAGTGAGTGCACTCATGAGTAATTTGTGATTAACTATTTGTTCAGAAGATCTTGGGGAAAAAAGACACATCTTTTCGGAAACGCTTTATGCTACCAATCTGTGGAGAAAATAGTTTTCTAGTAAGAAATCAAAGGTAAGTTTTCATTTAGTTCTGAATAAAATCCTCACAAATTAAGGTGAACTAAATTAATTATTTGTTGTTATTTAACAAATATATAGAGTTGGTCTGTAGGAAATAACTAGTGACAGGAACTAATTTGAATGACATGAATAATTCTCTAGAATATTTTTGTGTGTTGATTTGTTTTATTTATTTTTGGTTGATTTTATGTTGAAAAGATACAAACACATTTTCATGGCTTAGGCCTTTTAACTTTTTAAACAATATTTAGCTTCCTTTGGGAAGAAAAAAAACTATCTTAACTGAGTCAACTATCTCTGGACTCATAAATTTAAATTGCAGCAGACTCAATTTAAAGTGATTTACTCTAAACAACTTTTTTCCCATGCAATTGCTACATAAAAACCTATGTATGTCTAAAGTAATACAACCTAAAACAAAATGAAGTCCAATTAAAAAAGTTAATTTCCCAAGTCCTAACAAAAACCCCTCGCAAATCTCATAATTGCAATGTCTACATTTGGTCTGTAATGTGATGGGGACAGAAGCTTTGGATTTGACAACGGGCCATTTCATTACTAATAGTGTGCTCTTATGTGAGTCACTTCTCTTGAGCTTTAGTCTGCCTGTGAAATCACTTCATCTTGCACACCTGGCCTGGTGTAGACAGAAGTATTTAAGTGCCTACATCCAGTGAAACACAGTGCTGAGTGTTTCCCAAACTAGCTTGACAATAAGAATTGCCTGGAGCACTTATTTAAAAAAAATAAAAATTCCCAGGGCCACCCCCAGACCTACTGAATCTGAATTTCAAGGGAAGAGCCTTAGTCATCTGTTTAATTAACAAGCATCCCAAGGGATTCTATAGAGAAAGTTTGGGAAACTGCTAAAGGAACTGAAAAAAAGCTTGTTTTGTTTTGTTCTTTAAAATAATGCTCACAAGCTGATCAAGGAGTGAATATTGATCCTTAAAAAGGTGCCTAAAATGAATAGACTCTTACAGATCAGATTCTACGTTCATGTAAGGAAAAGGTCGATGTCATTCCAATTTACTGATGCAAACCAGATCGCTTTAAAGCAGTGATCTTCCCACGCTTCAGATTTACTTAACTTCTTCAGTAAAACGAGCCCTAATTCCGGTGCTATAATCACTAGGAGGAAAGGCTCCACAGCCAGGAAACCTGGGTTGTTTCTGCCCAGGAAGTCCTTATATATGGAGGACAGCAATGGTAAGAGGCAATTCACACTGGACTAAGAGCAAAGGATCTGGGAACACCTTTTTCTGTCTCAGTGGTGTTCAACACCAGGTAGAAACCTAACCCTAAGTTTCAAGCAACAGCCAATAGACACATATCCAGTCCAGTTGCTCTAGGCAGACTAGCTCCTGCAGCTCTTTGCAGCTATAATCTCTTGTTCTTTCCTGCCTCATGGTGTTTCGCACTTCCTTGCTGTTCTCTTAGCCAGAAATGCCCTTTCTTACCTTGACTCACAGAACTGATGTGTCCTTCCAAATGCAACTCAAATGTTACCGCTTCCAGGAAGCTCTCCTGAACCTTTCCCTATCTGGTGTGGGCCCCCCACAGCTGTATTATCCCTAGTACAATACTTGCTTTTTTATGCCTACTGCTATCTAAAGGCAGGTGCTGTCTGTCTTTTCTGACTGTTTCCCCAGAACACAAGTAAACAGTCAAGGATTGAAGATAGGGAGGGAAGGAAAAGGGAGGGGAGAGAGAGGGTGGGATGAGGAAGCATGAATTAGCAATGTTATAAGCACCTCCAGAGTTCAGGTGAAGTTCACAAAACTTCTCTAAATAGAAGGCCCATGCATGTGTTACAGTGGGATATGTATCCATGTAAAAACCTACACCTCAAGCCCACTAACCTATTGTTGGCCCATTCATAGTGCCAGAGTAAAAACAGCTCCTCCTCCATAAAATAATTACTGTGACTCTCTTTGCCAGTGGGGAAAGGTATAGCTAGAAACATATCTCAGTGCTGTAGAATTATTCCATTTCATGGAGTACATCTATGAACTCATATCTATACAGTGTTAACAAGTGATTCATAATGTCACAGACAGAGAGATTGTGCCTTCTCTCTATGCCTCCTGTCTAGTTTTGTATTGGAAGCTCTTGTCTAGTTTCTAGTTTCATATTGGAAGCTAGTTTCCTATTGGAAAAGCAAACCAAATTAGTCATTCATTGTCATAGTCATTCATAGGTGAGGTCAGCTTTCGCTTGGATACAAGGCAGAATTCCTTCTGCATGTCTGTCATTACCCTATTAGGAAAACGGGGGCAAAACCAAAGGATTAGGAATATGCAAGAATGTTCATGAAATCAACTCAAAAATGAAAGACTTTTTTTTGATCCACCCAACTATAAGGGACCTTTGAAAAGAAGCTGTGGTAGTCAAGCTTGCCATTTAAAGAGGAAAGTAAAGACTGCTATTTCAAGACACATAAACCTCTCAAATAATAATAGACCAGGTCTAAACATGGTCAACAGAATGTCAAAGGTTAGAGTTCTTGACTCATTTCTACTCATCTGGTAGCCTCTGAGTGATGACCGTGGGTTTCTTGAACATTAAACCCATGCTCTACTCATCCCTGTATGTCTTTCTCCTCTTTTTTATAATGCTTCTCTTTGACCTTCCCACTATTCCTTCTGAATAGTCCCATGAGATCCAGAATTTCTTTTCCTGTCTAATACATTTTCTAAATACAGCCAAATCTTATTCTGTGCAAATAGTGGGCGGTTCCCTGCATTGCCTTATTTTTATCTTTTCATCTGCACCATCCATATCTTCTTGTGGATTTTATTTGTATTTACAATGTCATTTAACACACACTTTATTTGCCCTTGCAGTTTTACCTAGTGTTGATAGATGGCAGTGAATACAGCTGTGGAGCAGTGTAGGCCCCCTCAAACACCCAATAGAGTAACCCAGGTCAACCTACAAGCTCCAGGTAGGTTTCCTCAGTTTGATCTAGACAAAAAAAAAGGCCAGCTACAACAAATTATTTTCTGTTGAAGTACTGCTTCAGCAGGGGCTCACATTCAAATGTTTACTTGTCAAAGGGTTTCCTCTGTGTGAGAATCATCCTGGGATTTTGCAATGGATGAAAGATTTTGTAAATTTAGTAACATGCATAACCAAAAGCAACTGTAAAACCCTAGAATTAGGCAACCATAGCCCGTGGAACTTTCATCATGTGTATAATATCCCTGTAAAATCTTCAAATTAAACCTTATACCTAAAGATCTTGAAGCAATTACTAAATGGAGATTATTTCTGCTCTACAGTGTGATAAAAATAACGGTTAACCCCTTTGATAAGGGCCTCATTCAGACACCCAGGGCATAAATGTCTGTCAGTAGCAAAGTCTCCAAAGCAATGAGGGAGATGGAAAATGTAGAATGAATTCCAGGTAAATCCCCATTAAAACACTGTCTTCAAGACAAATGAGAGAACTAATTCATTTTAAAATAATGGGAACTATGAAGATCAATCTTTCTAGAGTCCCATGGGAACAAAAGCCTCTCAAGTCTGTCCAAAAGTCATTCCTTTTTATACTGGCAAACATTCAGGACAGATGTGTCATAGTGGTTGTCACACTGCATGAGACCACACTTGCAGTCTTTACTGTGTGGTAAGAAAGGAAAGAAGGAAAGGAAAGGGAAGGAGAGGGGAGGAGAGGGGAGGGAATGGAAGGGAAGGACTGGGATTAAAGTGAGTTAAAACATTTGCTTGATTAGTGTCAATCTTTAACTGTTTTCCAGAGTAATAAAGTTGATTCTGACAGTTTTATCAAGCTTTTCAAGTCCTTGGGAGGGATGAGCCTTGAGGGTCCCTACTCTTCCATTTTCACAGACATCACCTCTCAATTATCTTGTCTCCCACATTAAAAAAGGTATCCCTCATGTTCCAAACTGGTGTACTTCCAGAAACTTCACTAATATGGCAAGCCCCAGAACTTCCACAGAGCTTATTTCCATCCCTCTGTTTTACAAAAGCATCTAAGAAATTTAGTGTCTCTTGATATCTAGGTCCAGTAATCATACTGACCAGCATAATATTCTATGGGAAATCAAGACAGTTAATGTGACTTGGACTATACTGTAACAGAGAGCAGACCTGACCGAATCCTGATATGAGGCAGTGAATGTACACTATTGCTCTATCCAAATGAAAGTGATCTGTTTATCTTTACCTTTGCTCATTAGCATATTATACATATACCCAAGATATAGTGTTCTAGTAAAAATGCAACTTCCAGAAAATTGCGGTTATTGGCATTAGGTTAATGATAACCCACAGTCATTCTGCATAAGCCTAATATGTAAATTAAATGGCTATATAATAGGATACCAACCTGCATCTTCCACAGTTTTGAAGGTGGTACAAATCTCATCTATCTTCACAGTAATAATTTGTTACTTTTGGTTCACTACTTTGGTGAAGGGTGGCAGAGATTGGGCAATTCCAGGGGCTTCCACTTGACTTTTTTTTTTTTTACTATAATAGCCCTCACTACATGGATTAGTAGCTGGTGATTTTGCCAGGTACCAAGTGTATATGGGCATTTTCAAATCAGGGCTAAAAGACATTTGGGCTGGTGGTCATTCTGGATGGATTATAAGAAAGACTTGGGTTAAGACTTGTTGTAACATTTGTCCTCCATAAATTCCCACCCCTAATTATAGGGGTATTTTCATTTTTCAGGATAGTATTTAATTCAGAGTCAGTTTTAACAACCTCTGAAAGTGACTATTTTCCTTCCTTAGCAAACTCATCATGGCTGAGGATAATCTGTGAATGGCTTAAAGAAAGTTCCACAACATACACCTGTGGTATAAGTTATGTCCTTACTTACAGGAAGATTCAAATGTAAGACTCTGTGAACTGTCTTAAGACTAAGAACCAGATAAGAGGGAGTGAGTACCCTATAACAATGATCCAGGTTTCTGCCCACCACCAGACACACCTTTTCCACTTACAGACCAAGAAGGACCTTAGCCTTCTTCTGGTTGCTTATTTAAGCATGTCTTACAGATTCTGATAGGTAGTATTTTTATTATCATTAATCTGTTTAAAATTCTATAATTTCTGTTTGTATTTTCTCTTTACCTAAGAGTTGTTTTCATAGAAGATTTTAATTTTTTTATGTGGGAGGATATTTGTTAATAATTAATAATTTTTCATTTTATTGCATTGTGACCAGATAGCATAGCTCGAAATATTTCTTCTTTATGATATTTATTGATGTTTTATTTGTGACCTAATATATAACCAACTTTTGTGAATAATCCAGACATAACCTCTCAATTATCTTGTCTGTACATGAGATGAAGTGTGGGTAATTGTCACAGTGTAAAATTGTATACTCTAACATTTATCTTGATCTCTACGTTGTTTAGATCTTCTTTCTCAATGCTTAATTTTTGCTCTCCTGATCTATTTCATACTGAGAGTGGTGTATTAAACTCTCCTATTATTAGAGACTTTCTAATCATATCTCCTTGCATCTCCATAGCTTTTGTTTCTTTGTCTAACTTCTAGTTCCACTTTCTTCTGGTTGTTATTTATTTCTTCATGTTATTATTCTCTTGGTTATTTTTTTCTTTCCTTAATGGCCCTTATTAAAGTTTCATTTCTATTCTCCTTTATATACCTTATGATGTATTATTATTTATAAGATAATTTTATTTTTCTATCATTTCTTTCCTGAATTCAGTAAACTCTCTTTTCATATCTTCCTGTTCTTTTATCTATTTACACTCATATATTCTTTTAATTTCTTATTCAAGATGATTTTGTATACTATCAAATGCTTGTCTGAATATATTTAATTCAGATTGGAGTACTGTCTTATCGCTTTCATCTATGAGTGTTGTCTTACAATTTTCACCTATTTCATGATTGTCTAGTGAAAAAATTTTCAGCACTTAGGATCTGTTCAAAATTATTTTCTAATTTTTGAATGATAACTCTATGGGCTTATTCAATTATCCTTCTCTTCATTTATTTGAAATTGGGATGAGTTACAAGATTTCTACATCAATGGAACACTCTTCTGTCACTGTAGCAAAGTCTGATTTCTCCAATAAATTTTTAAGTAGCAAGGAAAGTGTTGTGTGGCTTCCAATATTTTGATCCTTTTTTTCTTGCAGGACCTTAAATTACCCTCTTTACCACTTAATTTCCAAATGTTACCTTTCTTTTCCTTTTGCCTTTTCTCCCCTAGAAACTTAGTGTTTGAAGATTGCCACTTCACTCACAGTCTTTAAGCCTTTTCTGATGAATGTGCCCTGATCTTCCAGAACAATATTGCAGCGGTTTCACACCCAGAATGGACATACCTTTCTGGAACTATTCATGCACAACTTTGGCTATTCACGAACTACATCTTTCTTTCTTCCTTCTAGCAAAGTTTTGTGGACTCACGCTCTCAAGTCCTGGGCAAGTGCTCCCATGTAGATAAATTTAATCTATTCCAGGCTTGTGATTGTCTTCTTTCTTCTGACATATGGAGAATCTATTTCCAAATGCAATCCTCCAACCCCGGGACACCACTTGACAAGCTTCCTCAGTTCTTTGGTGTGTAGGCCTCTCTGACTGAGAATATACAGTCCATAATACCCATTACATCTAGAAGAGTGAGGAGTGGTAGAGATGGGACCTGAGGATTATCAGAACCTCCTTTAAGGCAACTGCCTTAGTGAAGTCATTAGAGTTTTTTTGTTTTGTTTTGTTTAATTTTGGTTTTTTGTTTTTAAGCAAAGTTAAGTCTCATTTCCTCAGAGGATAGAGAGGTAGCCTCTGCTATGAAGGCAGGTTCAAGGATATTTGCATATCAACATTCTCAGCCTCATCTATTTATGCCTAAATATTTTCATCCCTTAACTCAGAATCCCACTACCTCCTGACAATGCTTTTATCATAGCATAAGAGCCATGAAGGATTAACCTGGTACTGGAACTCTGCAACCTTTGCAGGCAGGACTTAATTTTGAGCCATATGCACATCTGTCTTGCATTCAACATGAAAATGGATTCCTTCAAACCATACAGGCCTCTGCTTCTCTAACTATCACTTGAGTAAGAATGTGCGACTTGAGCTTTGACATTTTACTTATGTGCCTATAGGGCAGTTGGACCAGCTCATCCAGTCCCACCCGGGATATTTCCACTCACTATTGTCATCCTAGCCACAAAGAGCCACAGCCATTTGGTGCTCAGCCTCCTGCTGTCCTCTGAACTTCATCCCGTGCTACTACGAGCAGTGATTTGGGAAATTGTGGTGCTACAACATGCCACAAAATGTGAACACCCCAGCCCCCCAGCATATTGTATGAGTGCTCACAAAGTAAGTGAGTAAGATTCCTGTCGCTACACTTGGCACAAATGACTCTGTCATTCAAGCCTTGCAAAACCCATGAGATACTCAATGGGTACACCTGGAGATGATTTAATCAAGAGACTGTTTTAGAAGACATGGGCAGGACAGAAGAACAAACAATAAATGAAGCACCCAGGCACTATTAATAGGGAATATGTCAGCACCTCAGGCCTTAGGGAAAATGCTTGAGAGCAGAAATTCCAATACCTGAGGAGAGCTGTGGCCATAGGAGAGTGACCATTCTACAGAAGCCATGGTCATAGGTAAAGGACACAGCCATTACGAAACCACAGTCAGGCAGAGAGAGAGTAGGGGAGGAAGAACCCAACTCCTCTGCCAGCCTTCTGATTTCTGCCAGTACCTCCATTGGATGAGCCCGATCTGAGGCCAAAGGGCAACAGGACAAGCTGGAAGCTGTGTGTCAAGGAACCCAGAGGAGGGCAGAGAAGGGGGACTTGGACCTGGTGGGGTAAATGAAGAATAACACGGTGAAGCTGTAAGTATATCCTGTCACAGAGATTTTTTTTTTAATTCAGTATCATACTCCAGTGTCCAAAACAATTTTATGTAACACTTTCTTACTATAAACACTTTATAAATTATAATTTTAAAGACAATAGGAGCTCTTAGATTACAATGCTGTAAGCCGGACTGAGATAGGAGGATTGCTTGAGCCCAGAAGTTTGAGACTGCAGAGAGCTAGAGCTATAATTGCACCACTGTACCCTAGCCTAGGCAACAGACCAAGATCATTCTCTTAGAAAATAAAAAAAATATGTGTGTGTGCATGCGTATGTGTGTGTGCGTGCATATATATTATAGTGCTGGCTGGGATTAAAATAAACAGCAGAGAAAAAGTGCTCTAAAATACAAAGTAATTGCTCTAAGATGCAGTCAAAATTTTATTATTTTTACATTATAAAAAGTCTTAAATTATTTCTACTTTGTTAAAATTAATTATATAAGAATAAAAAGAGATTATTTTACTTTAAATTTTTCTTAAAATATATGATATAAACAAATGCAAGTATTCTTATGAGAAATAATTGCTCTGAATTTTTAATCACACTACTACATTGTTTTTGGTTCAATGGGGCTGAATCGCTCCTTAGATCAGGTGAGACTCAAGCCAATTTATATATTTTATCTTTGGTGCACTCTTTAATAAACATCTGATTTTATACAAACAGTGATGCCGAAAAAAAGGCAAGAATCTGATGAATGGGATTTTTTAAATGATAAATATCCAACCTTCAATGCTGAATAACATGAATGAAACAAAGTGGGAAGAAAGTAATCAAAATTCCTCTCAGGGAGAGCTATGTTCTCTTGTTTGCAATCTTGTGTGTTTTGCAAGGACTACACTGAGGTGTTCAGGGCATGGTAGGGAGAAATAAGGACTTGAACCTCTGTGTTAGAAGATATTTGTGGGAGATGCAGGAGGAGGAAAGAGAAGGTGTGGCCCTGGGGAGATGGCAAAGCCATTTTACTTAACACTTTAAACACCTAGACCATCATAGACCCAATAAAATTCAGTCACACGTGCTAGAAGTGGATTTCAGGGAAACCTATAAAGGAGACAAGCTTTATCCATAGGGAAGGTCATTGTTGCTAGAGTCTTTTAAACCTCAGCAGACATCTAGGTTAAAAAGTTAAAGACAATATACCTCTTGCCACCCAGAAACTCTCATAGGGATCACAAAAGCAACTCCCACAGCTCGTTGATAAGTGCTGCTTGTGCATCAGGACACAGACAGAAAGGGCATTCCGTCTGGTTTCTGGAAGGAAGACTATCACATATAAGTCTGAAAAATTCCATAGATGTATATAAAGTTTTCCTGATATAGATTGGTGGTAGATAGATAGATCGATCGATAGATAGATACATAGATGGATAAGGTAGGCAGATAGATGAATTGATATAGATAGATGAATGGATGAATAGATACATAGATAGGACAGATAGATGAATGGATGGATGGAAATATAGAGAGATAGGCACATAGGCAGATAGATGGATGGATGATACATATAGAATGACTGATAGATTAGATAGGCAGATAGATGGATAGATGGATTAGATAAATAGATTGATAGATATAAATGATAGACAACAGATAGATGGATAGACAGACAGACAGATAGATGACAGATAGATAATAGGTGATAGATGAGTAGATAGCTAGGTGATAGATTAGTAGCTAGATGGATAGATAGATTAATAGATAGATAATAGATGAAAAATAGATGGACAGAGGAATAGGTAGGTAGACAGATGTCATTTGGTCATATGGATAGGCAATAGATAAGTGAATAACTAGATGATAGATAAGTAAATAGATAATTGTAGGTAGATAGATGATAGAAGAACAGTAGATGATGGATAAATAGATGATAGATGAGGATGAGTAGATGGATAGACATAGAGAAATGATAGGAAATAGACAGATGATAGACGGATGAACAGGCAGATGATAGAGGAATAGATGGACGGGCAGATGACAGATAGATAGATAGGCAGATGATAGAGGAACAGATAATAGATGGATAAATGATAGGCAAGTAGGTAGATAGACAGATGGAGAGATGATAAAGATATTATTGAAGAACAACCATCATCTAGCATTGCTGGGAAGAACGTGGGCTGTTGGGCAAAACAGCTCTTCATGCAGTCCTGCTGCTTCATTCTAAGGATCCAGTTTCCCACCAGGAGATATTCCAGGACATATACCAGAAAAAAAGATCTCGTAAAAAAAAAAAAAAAACCAAAATGAAAGAATGAGAAAAACAAAACGTATTTTCTGCATGACAGATAAATCTACTTCAAAAAGGCCGCTGTGATTCTGTGTCGTTGTTCTCATTTGTCACAGCTGTGGTAATTGAAAAAACCAAAAATGTCTAAAAGTGAATAAAGAATGATGAGAAAATATTGATACTGTAACTGATGAAACACACATTGTCCAGATGATCTGATCAGATACTTGGAACCATGAAGTATTTGTTTTTTCCATTATAAAATATGATATAAATGTATACTTATAATATGCCATATTTTAATATTTAATATGTACTATATTACATATATAATAAGATATAACATAATTTACATTCTAATTAGATAATTGTTTTCTCTTAAGGCAAGAAAAATACAAAGCAGCATTCTTTCTTGCTGACAGGTAACCCTATTAATTTACTTATTCACTTGGAAATACATAGAAATACACCCACTCACTCTCCAGCACATACACAAAATTTTCCATACACTAACTCACTCACACCAGGACTTAGAAGGTCTGACTGACTCAGCCATCTTCCTTACACTCTAGCATGCTATTCTGTATTGATTCAGAATGTGAGCTTTGGAATCAGGCCACCTTGTGTGAATGATGACTCACAATTACTAGCTTTACTGTCACAATTACTAGCTTTACCTGTAGATCTTGGAAAAGAGTTTCATATATTATGCTTACCTGTAAAATGAGATAAAATCATATTTTCATATTGGGGTCTTGAAATGAAATGAAGTAGTACATGTAAAGCAGTTAGCACAATGGCCCACTGTTGAGGTGTTTCTGACAGGGAGACTTATATTGAAAAAATTGTTAGAAGAGAGTGACTACTCTACAATTTTTTTAGATGTGTGATACAATTCAGGATTAGATATATGGGTGGTCATCATACAGGTAAAATTTGGGCCCCTTCAGGTCCCCTCCCTCTGTGAGAACTTTTCTGTCCTCTCAATAAATCCTGCTTTCTCAACAACACTGACAAAAAAAGAAAGCACCTAAGAAGTTCAATAGTGGATATTCGGGTGGTACTTTTGCAGAGATTGATTGCATCACAAAACAAGCTCATTACAATGTCACACCAATGGAAAGGTGATTTTTTAGATGTTACAGAAAATGTAAAGACTTGCTTAAAAGGAAAGGAATTCCAAAAGTTTATTAAATTAGAAGATTGATAATTATTTGAAAAACTTTGTGTTTACAGTTATCTGCCATGTGATTTTTAGCCAAGAATCAAATCAAGAGTTCAATCCCATTCACACTGGTCACACAAAAAATAAAATATCTAGGAGTATACCTAAGAAAGTGAAAAATCTCTAGAAGGAGAACTACAAAACACTGATGAAAGAATCATAGATGAGGGAAATAAATGGAAAAACATCCCATGTTCATGGGTTGGAAGAATCAATATTGTTACAATTACTATAGTTTCCAAAGTAATCTACAGATTCAATACAATCCCAATCAAAATTCCAACTTCATTCTTCACAGAACTAGAAAAAACAATCTTAAAGTTTATATGGAATAAAAAAAGAACCTGAATAGCCAAAGCAATTCTAAGCAAAAAGAACAATTGTGGAGGCATCACACTGCCTACCTTCAAATTATACTATAAGGCTATAGTTACCAGAACAGCATTACTTATATTTCAGCGTAACAAAGCTTTTCCTTTTTTATAATAAAATTCCTTTTTCTTGTTTCCAGGGATCATTGCTCTACTAATATCATTCAAATCATGGTAACTTGCTATAGCAATTATTGTAAAAGACAGGTGCTTGTTCTGGTTTTCAAATTGTCTCCCTAAGTCCCCAGAAAGGAAACAAGCTAACAGAACTCCTGTGTTGCTTAATGTACAATACTTCTCCAAACGTGAGCACATTATTTCATAGTGGATGCTCCAACAGGTATGCCAACCTAGGACAGAACATCTTAGGAGCTCTTCAGAACATCTGGTTGCAGAATTTCCTATTCCTTAGTTGAATATACCCTCCCTACTCTGTGTGTGTCTATGTTATCTATATAGGGGGCAGCCTAGAATGTGCCCACACTCTCTGATGGGATCATTATGTGACTATATTCATTTTCAATTTGAGAACTGAGGATTATAAAGATGCAAAGATGAAAACTCTTCTTTTCACCAATACATGAGTTAGTTTTTTTAAAAAACAGATGTCCAATGCTTCAGCTCTTCACAGTTTCAATGAAAATTTGCATAAGGACACATATCCCCACTGGCAATACTTCCAGTGCTTAAGGAACACTGTGGTCTTACGTCTATGTGCTGGATGGCATTCTTAGGAGCTCGCTTTTGGTTTGGGTGTTGGTTTTCTCTAGAACCCATGAACCCTACCAACAAGCTGACACATGGGATTCAGAGTTCTAGAGACAAACTCTCATTTATTTGTCTATCTTTAGTGACATTGCTTTGAATTGTGCAGAGGTGATGGGAAGGAGCCACCAACGCCTCTCCCTGGCTTGCGTGTCCCTTGACTTTAGTCCTAAGGTGAAAAGCCTGGTTATGACATTTCAGAAAGGCTTGAAGAGGGGACATGCTGTGGTCACAGCACCCCAGACTTCTCAGGAAATTAGATATTTTGTCTACCTATGAAAGGGGAACCCCCCAAAAAGCAGAATTATCTTGTGGGCCCTTTGTACTACGGGCTTCCCCTCTAGATAAGTGTTCTAAAAATCCATCAGCATCAGTGTACTAGCTAGTGTTGTTATGAGAGGCTGAGTTTGGCTTCAGTGAATGTTTTTTTTTTTTTTGCTTCCTACACCACACTGAGTGTTCAGCAGTTTTTCACCAAAAACAACATGACTCCGTGCCCCACTCTCCCTATTTACCTAATCTCACTCCGAGCAACTTTTTTTTGTTTCTCCAAATGAAAAAAAGTCCTCAAGGGGAAACATTTTGCTGATGTGAAAGAAGTTAAACAAAAAAACAGCATCAAAATTGATGAGTTAAAAAACTGTTTTGAGCATCTTGATAGGTGTATTGCATCAAACGAAAAATTCTTTGAGGGTGGACTGGAGTTCAAACATATAAGAATAAATACATATTTTTTAATAAATAAAATCTGATTTTGGAGGATCTTCCTTTAATTTTCACTGACTCAATGCATTCATTCACACACATCTATTTACTGCCCATTGTGTGTTTGATTCTTCTCATATTAGTCCTATGTGTCTTCCTCCTCTGTCTCTTAGCATCCTAGTGTCAGAGGTCCCTTACTTTGGGGCCATATTGATCTATACAAAGAAGTTTGGTTTCCCAAGCAGGCAGTATACTTTTTTTATCTAAAAGTGACATAAGGAAGCCTAACCTCCCTGTGGAAGACTGAACAACTGCCAAGTTCATGCCTTAGAACCAGCCATGCCACACATCTTCCCCCGAGACATTCAACTTACAGAACTGCAGTGTCTCCAGCTGTACCCCAGGTGCAGAACTGCAATATCTCCATCTGCATCCCAGGTGCTTGACAGCAATTGTATCTCAATCTCTTTGCACAGTTTCCAGACCCGTATGATTTAAGGAGGAGGCAAAAACTTGGAAGGGGCCACCCTAAAGTATACCCTAGGACAGAGTTCCCCAAACCTGGCTGATTATCAAAATCAGTGAGAAAAATTTAGAAATCCTGTTCCTGCTACAACTCAGGCAGCAGAAGTGATTCTGCTGGGTCCAGAGGCCCCAAGCCCAGGAGAAGGTCTTCAATTCCCCAGAAGCTGTGGCTAATGTAACCATAGTGTACAGAGAATGATGGTTCATCCTGGGACATCCAGAAGTTGGTCTGATTGGAATTCTAGCTAGTCTGAAATTCTAAAAACTCTAATGTGATGGCGTTAAATGTATAAGTATTCCTTTATAGTACTTGGATGAATAAAAATAAGATGTGGTAAGCGCAGAGTCTACATAAAAGCAACGTTTTAGCCTGAAGAGAGAATGCACGTGGCCTTTATCAAGTCACCATTTTAATTTACTTATTTGAATTACAAGTCCAACCTTATGCAGGTACAGTTTATTACTTCTTAAGGAGCTGATAATGAATAATCTAGTGGGTCTGCCAACTTTAAGTGGTTTGCGCCTAGACAAAGTCGAAGTCCTGAACCCCCGGAAAGGCTGAGAACTCAATGTTACAGGGAACAAGGTCTGGCCGGGGGGAAGATGGCATTCTGCTGATGGAGCTGTTTTTGATTACCTATTGCTTCAGCTCTAGTTAGGAGAGAGCATTGACTAACTCGTGATATCTGAATGATTTATATAACCCTTTTCTTCTCTGGCTGTGTAAACAGAAGTGCTCACATTAACCTTTTTAACATTAGAAATAGAAACTCTTACTAGCTCCATATATAGAGGCGAAAATGAAGCAAAGAGAAAATGAGTAATTACCCTGAGGAATAAGACACACAGAAAGTGAGTAACTATACAGAGGTTAAAGAAAGGGTTGTTCTCTGATTTTAGAAATCAGTTGTTTATTTAAAGTGATGGGGGAAATTTGACAAGGGTAGGCACAGGGGGCTATGATGCGGCAGCTGAGGGAGACAAGAATTTCACGGTGGCCAACTTTGAGTTAGTAAATGTGGAATCTTGGGGACTAATATAGGTGTCAAATATATGGTTTAAGAAACTGGAAACAACCTAGATTTCTTTCATTGGATAGACCAAACTGTTGCACATCCATACCATGGAATGCCAGTTAGCAACAGAAGGAACAAAGTGTTGATACACACAGAGGTTTGGATGGAGCTCAAGAGAAATATGCTGAGTGTGAAAAAACTCTCAAAAGGTCACATATTGTATGTTTCCACTTATATAACATATTGAAATGACAAAATTGTAGAGATGAAGGACAGGTTAGTGACTGCCAAGGGCTAGGGAAAGATGGGGTAGATGTTGGTTGTGGCAATAAAAGAGTAGCAAAAACCTAGATGCCTTTCAATGGGTAAATCAAACTGTGTCACCTCCACTGGGGGAAACTTGGTGAAGGGTCATTAGGATCTATCTGTATTATTTTTTACAACTGCATGTGAATCTACAATTATCTCAACATAAAGCATTTTTTAAATACTAAGTACATTTAAGGATAACATGTTAAAAGTGAAATGGGAAAGTCTATGAAAAATAAATAGACAACATATAAGTATCAAGACTACTGAAAAATACTTTAGAATACCTCAACTCACATTCAATACATCAGAAATCTTCTTGTTGGTCAGTGAAATACATTGAAACACAAAAACACACACATACAGACTGTGTTCTGAGGCAGGGAGAAAGGCATGTTTTAAAATGTAGGTTTTATTATTATTCACGTATGGTGAGGTCAACAGATCAGGAGATGACTACCATTGAAAAGATGGTTTATTACTCGCAGTTCTCAAAAGAGGGGGCACATCATGCCATTGGGTACCACACAGGAAGCACCAGGGTCATCAGGAGGCAGAGGGAGAAAGGGGAAAACGTAGCAAGAATCTTTGTTGTGTTTTCTCCAGGGAGAAACAGAAGAGGCTGGGTAAGCAGGCTTAGAATTGGCCAGTTTGAATTATTTCAGTGGGGTCTGGGACTAGGGTTGTCTTTTACCTGGCCCTGGGTGATCAAGGGAGAGGGATGGTGGCCTGGAGTACAAGAGCCTATGAAGGAGGTAGTTGGAGTGTGGACTCTGGATTGGTTGGTTTGTGTGTGGAAGGTGCACTCACAAGTGAGCTCTTAGTATCCATAGGAATTAGTTAACCCTGGAAGGGACCATCCCTGCCAATGTCGGCAAGGTCCCAATGTCAAACCATCCAAATAAAAAGACATGCTTAATACGGAGAGTTACTGGCCATCCCTGAGGAGGCACAGACCTTTTTTCAACAGCTGGCTCCATACATTGGCCAGGCAGGATAAAATACTAGAGTGAGAAGGCTTTCTAAGGTGTCCAGTGCTCATTTCCTCTTCTACACCACAGAACTTAGAGCGTATAGTACCTGATATTTGTTTGAAGCACTAAGATCTTATACAGATATTTAATTTTTTTGTTCATGCATGTTATCACCCTGATCAGCAATAAGCTTCATGGACCAGCTAATAAGTTTCAAGCTAATAAGTTTCAAGTATAATTCTAATACCTTTTATCTAGAGGTATTAGAACTGTACTAAGCCCCCACAGTCATGGCTCACTAACTGCAAGATTATGGATGACCTACAACCTTTAGGATAGATTACTTGAAGGACTTTTTCTTTCTACAGAAGTGGCAATGGACTTACTCTAATTCACCAACACAAGTCTATCTATCCAGTTATTGACTGTCTTTGGCAATTGGGAACAAGATAATAACTAGTGGGAGATTCACATTCTGAGTGAATGACCCAAGGTAAAAACGAGAGAAAAATGTTCTTTCCATCATCTATCCAAATTGCTGTCAAACAGACAACATTGTTTCATTTGCACTCCAAAGTATCTGTGTTGTGTCTACAAAATATCCCCAAAATGGTAAGTGCAGATCACTAGGGACACTGCTGGACACATGTGTCAACAATAGTGTCTGGTCAATGCAGAGTCAGTCTATATATTCCCTTAGGTCACACACAGACACAGAAATTACTTACCTTGGAACCTTAGGCTTCATTTGTCCCAAGAATTGTCTCAAACCATTACTATTCATATGGATTTACTCTCAGAACACTCATCTACCTGGGCTTAAAGAATGTGTGGATGAGGTCTGCTAACCTTCCCATTGGATTACTTTCCTTCAACAGCAAAATACTCCCATGAAACATTTATTCCCCAGTTCTTAGCAGCAAGCCAACACAGTCTCACAAGACTGAGACATCGTCATGTATACCCTCTCTTAACACTACACCTAGACTCTGGGTTAATTTTCTCTCTAGGGAAGCATGCAGGTAGGAGTAAGCCCCATCTCCTGGTCTCATATTTTTGGGGAGAATTCCCATTGCAGCTCTTGCTCTCAACCTTGACAGGACAGGTTCACTTGGACAGCTTTTACAAATACTCACACCTGCCCTCAAAAATTTCTGCTTAATTCGTTCAAGATGAGTCTGGGCATCAGGACTTTCAAAGCCACCCAGTTCCAATGCACAGACAAAAGTGAGACCTGTGCTCTCAGCCCAGCCCTCACTCACTCCTACCCTTGGGAAGAAATTATCAGCTTGATTGGCTTGGGAGACAGCACTGAGCTAGCTCACCTCTGTACTCGTCCATGCAGTCCCATCTCCTTCCTGTGGCTTCAGGGAGGTCTTGGCCTTGGGTCAACTGAGCAGGCTTCAGTTGTCCCCATCACCTAGGAGTGAGGAGGTGCCTTCACCGACAAGCCCATTTGGCCCAGTTTGATCTCTGTCTGCTCCTCAGTACCATATCTGACATTTAATTTCCACCTGAGTGTCTCTGTGTCTTATTTCTCAGAGGGGAAAAGCTATTTTTTTTTTTGTTGCCTTTTTCAAGTGCTCAGTAGTTATCACTGAGTTAAGAAAAACATAGTTCCTACCTTACTTTTGACTTTTTCTCTTTACAAGACTGAATGGCTACAGTAATAGCAACATCATCTTATAGTACTTTTGAAACAGGAATCTTAGGCTGGTCTCATTTAAATAAATACAAGTTAATTTTAAAATTACCAGTTCTCCATCATTTGAAATAAAGACATCTGGAGTAACAAAGTTAGTTTTAAAGTCCCTATTTAAGTTTTTAAATTCCTAGAAGTATTGCTATTACACAGAAAATATTAGGACTTTTAAAATAAAGCGAAAGAAATTAAGTTATTATGCTTAAAATTATCCAGCTGAAACCTGTTCCTACAATACTTAAAATGACCCAGAGCTGAGCAGTAGGGGTGACCTAAGTATCACCTGGCCTTTGCTCATTTGGAAGAGGTGAACCTTCACACACAATGTCGGAGATAGACGTCATAATATACCTCTTTCTGACTCCATTTTAGGTTCCTTTTTCAGGCCCCTTCTTGGGACACTGAGAAACTTACTTCAGGTTTCTGCTTTTCATTTCCTTTCCAATTCATCAGGAATCGCAGTTCTCATCACCAATGAGACAAATGTATCTACAGAGCTCTTGAAGAGCTACGAGTTGCTTTGTTAAACAAAGGTTCAGTGTGTCAAGTTTAGCCACACAAGAAGCAGACCTAACTTCAGTGAGCACATGTAAGTGATAGTTTACTTTATGCTCACAAATTCACATAATGTAAGAAGCAAAAATTGAAACAACCAATCAGGATATCTACAGTTATCTCAGCTTCAAGAATTCATGAATTCTAGGTATTGAGGACACCCAACAAATACATCTGTTCTGTAAGTCTTTACTCGATCAAAAATTTCAAAACATCCCTAGGTTCAGAACTACTTAAGAGAGAAGTAGAATCAAAATGACTATTTTCACACTGGCAAAAGTTAGGCTGGAGGCTTTTGCTTGCATAAGGGACCAAATGGGCTTACTAATATAATCATCATTAATTATTGTGGTTTTTTTACAATTATAAATATGCATTTATCCTTTAGCAGCTGCTAAAATTTCAACATAGAAAGCACATGGGAGATTATTTTACTTTAAGTTACATCTTTGAACGGCACATGTATCTGAAAGTGAATACCCAGACGTTAACAATAATGAGGAATGACTTTCCTCATGCTTGATATGGTCATTGTCAAGCCTATTAGGTGTGAAGATCACCTATATAATTGATCACACATAAATTGATCACACATGCTAGATAGGCACTCACAATTTGACCTTCCAAAGGCGAACACCCAAACTGAAGCTGAACACAGATTTTGTCTGAAGTTTGAGGTCTAAGCTGAATAAATAAAGATACATAGGTAGAGAATCAACTGATAGATAGACCAATTGATAGATATGTTAGTAATGTAAAGCCTCCAAACTATCTAGAAGTTCCTCCTTCAGACCCCTGAAATTTGGTTATTTCATCATGGGCTATAAAACGCAAGGTCAAAGAAAAAATATAAAATCCATCAAATTCTAGCTCACTGGTATTCAGCACTCCTTGCAAGATATTGGAAGGCAAGATGATTAAATAAAGACTAAAATTTGGGATTTCATGGTCAACTATGGATTTCAGTGATTCTTATTTCCTTTCATTGTAATAAAAATAAAATTGGTTGTATAAGTGCACACCTGGGTTTGGTTATAAGATTTTAAATCTTCCCCACTTGGAAGTACTTCACAACAATCTTTTAAAAAATATTACTAATATGCTTTGCTTGAAACTCTTGGCATTAGTTCCTGCAGGAAAAAAACTGAACTATTCTGGCTCATATGCTAAGAAGTAGCAGAGCACATTCAGAATCCTGTTGCGTGGTCTCAATAGCTCACTCTCTGCATTTCAAGCCTAGATTATGTCCAGGTTGCTACAGACTTGGAGACGAGAAAGACTTCAATATAAGCCATTGTTTTTACATGTCTCAAGTCAACTTAACAGGTGTTTTGGAAAATTTTGTGACTTTTATTCTTATGCATCTTATCCTTAGTTACCCTATTCCTTTCTCTATTGAGGGGCTTGAATATTGACTCCAACCCAGTATATTCTCCTTCCACAACTGATCAAACACAGGCTTTCATGACAACCACACAGTACATCCAAGTGCTGCCTTCCTCAGTTAAAGGTTGATGTGGAATAGAGAGTGTTTGGCAAGTGATATGCAATAGCCCAGCATGGACTGTGTATGCGTTAATACCTTTTCAGACTCAAATAGATGGCAGGCTCCAAGACAGTTTCATATTTAATGTTCACATAAACAATGCTCAGATACGATGCATATGTCATAGTCAAAATCACATGATGACTATTTCCCCAAACAAAAACGAGACATCACTAAGCAAAGTATTCCCACATGGAATGACTTAAAGTCACCATGAAATTTCTCCATTTTAAGAATTCAGACCGTCATGGATTGTGTAGCATCAGAATAGTTCTAGTAAGTAACATAACACAATCTGATATCTACAGATTGTGTAGAACAAGATTCACAAACTAGGCCTATCATTACTCTAAAATTTTACAGTCACAGAAGTAATTGTTGAACTTCTTGGTTACCAGAAGGGAATCTCTACCAATTTATGCTAATCTCTTTCTGTAGATGTCACTATTACAAATTTATGTTCAGTGAAGCTGAATGCCGAGGGACTTATTTTATCCACAATGTCCTAACACAATATACTAAGAAGTGGGTAAATTCCTAACATTCTGGGATTTTCATGCAGAAAATCTACCATAACAAATTGCATTTTTCCAGAGAACTCAACAATGACTTATTTCGGGGACAAAGGGGACACTGAAAGCTGAGTAGGCCCTGGCAGAATGCAATGATTTGCTGTTTTGGGAATTGGTACATATAAATTAGGCAATAACTATTATGGAAATGATGGAATTTTTACACTTATTTGTGTTTTGTATGTTCTTAGAAATGTGATGTATGAAAATCATATTGTGTTTCCTGACACCTTTTTTTGAGAAACAGCTGCTGCTGGTGAGAATAGCATCAATCCATGGTAACATTCCCCCATTCATTACAAATACACATTGCTCCTTGACATAAAGAATATGGGAGGCCTGGCTCGGTAGCTCAGCCTGTTATCCCAGCACTTTGGGAGGCCAAGGCGAGTAGATTGCATGAACCGCAGGTTCAAGACCAGCCTGGACAACTTGGCGAGACCCTGTTTCTATAATAAATAAAAAAATTAGCCTGCGCAGTAGTGCATGCCTGTAGTTCTGGCTACGTGGAAGGTTGAGGCAGAAGGATTTTCTGAGCCCAGCAGATCGACGCTGGGGTGGCCACAAGCATGCCACTGCACTCCAGTCTAGGTGACAGAGTGAGACTCCAACTCAAAAAAAAAAAAGGAAGAAAGAAAAGAAAAGAAAAGAATATGGGGTGAAATTTTTCTCCTTATTCTAAGTCTGATCCCAGTTGTGAAAGGTAATTTTGTGCAGTATGAAAAATGTGCTAGATTATACTATTGCAACCAACTATTTGTGGAGATGCTATTAATATGTCCTTAGTTACATGACAATAACTGCAACTGTGAGGTGGGTACCTCCCCACCCTTGGTGCCTCTTATGGCCCAGGACTTGCTTTGGCCAACAGAATGTAGCACACACCATACCCAAGGTGAGCTTCCAGAAATATTCTATGGTTCCCCTTGCCCTCTCTTTCCTTCTCTCATGAGAACAATATGTTCCAGATGAAGCTGTTCCTCAAATTTATATCCTCAAATGCAGACAATATGTATATGTGAGTGAGAAATAAACTTTTGTTGTTTTAAGCCACTGAAAATTAGATGATATTGGAAACTGCAGCATAAAATTAAAAAGTTAAATACAGTAGTCCCCTCTTATCCAAGGTTTTGCTTTCTGTGGCTTCAGTTACCCAAAGGAAAAGAATGAAGGGTGAGTATAGTACAGAAAGGTATTTTGAGAGAGAGACCACATTCACATAACTTTTATTATGGTGTATTGTTATAATTGTTCTTTTATTTTTTATTTTTGTAGAGTCAGAGATTTTACTATGTTGCCCAGGCTTATCTTGAACCCCTGGCCTCAAGCAATCCTTCTGCTTTGTCCTCAGAAAGTGCTGGGACTACAAGCATGAGCCACTGCACCCTGTCTAACTATTCTATTTTATTATTAGTTATTGATATTAATATCTTTCTGTACCTAATTTATAAATTAAACTTTATCATAGGTATGTATGTAGAGAAATATCATAGTATCTTATAGGGTTGGATACTATTCGCAGTTTCAGGCAACTACTGGGGATCTTGGAACACATTCCCCACGTTGAATTCACATTCCAGCCTGCATGGTCATTCAATCTTACCTACAAGAAATCTATCTATCTATGCCCAACCTGCACTAGCTACCCTGCCTCCATAACATCTACCAAATGACCAGGAAAATGATAGGAACTCAAAAAATGTTTATTGCAACATGCGTGGATGCATGAATCAATGAAAGAAGGAAGGAAATATTTAGCTCTAGTGTAGAGGTACAGTTGGATAGGTGAGTAATGGAGATTAAGTTGGAATTCTAGGCTGTGGGCTGATCACAGAGCGCTTTGAAAGTCATGATAAGGTGTTTGTTCTTCCATCTGTAGACAATGGAACACTTTTAAAAGATTTTGAGCAAAGAAATGCATGTTTCAACCTGCATCCTAGAGCACTGGTAACAATAAATGGCATGGATTGGGAAAGGGATAGACTGGAGATTGTTATTCGATCACGTCTCATATAAATCAGGCCAAGACATTAATTACCCAATCTAGGTTGATAATACAGATTAAAATGAAGATATGATGCAAGATATATTTAAGAAATAGAACTGATACAGCTCAAGAAGCCAACTAGTTGTGCAAAGGGAGACGAAAGAGTTGAAGACAAGGTAGGGGCTTCTTGCCTTGCTCGTAGTATGTTCAACAAGCCCAGAAGACGGGTAGAAAGCTGTCTTTGAGAATAATGGCATTAGCTGCAGACACACTGAGAGGGAGGCTTGAGCCAATGCTGGGGCTAGAAGTGAAGATGTAGGAGTCACTGAAGAGAGCTGATAATGAGGAGGTTGTGGCTAGTGTCCTCCAAGGAGAAACAAAGGGAGCAAATAGAGAACCCAATCAAAAACATCAGCCTGAGGAATGCCTGTACTTCAGAGTAACTTGGGAAGAGGAACCAATTGAAACATTTAAAGGGATGACATAAATGAAGAATTAAGAAAATGTGGCTCCACAGGACTCAAGGACAAGAGTGCTCCAGCAAGGAAGGACAGCACTTTAAAATGCTGTAAAGGAAGGAAAGCATTAACATCAAGCCTACAAACTCTCGGGCGTACACAATTTAAAAAAATCAATACCCATCATTCCCAGAATTAGTTAAATTGATGATAGGATAATAGAAAAAATTCAAAAAAGAAATTAATAAAAAAATTATATTACTATGAGGTTATCCGTGACAGAAGAACCTGGTTCTGAGTGATAATGTTTATACTAACTGCAGAACTTCACATAAACCATTACTCCAGGGTCTCTGTTCATCATCTAGAAAGTGAACTAATTAGACAGAATAATCATTTGACTATCACATCTAGCTCTCAGAGTCCCTGTACATCCTGTCAAATTAAAGTTGTAAGTAAATTTGCTCCCATGACTTTAAACAATTTTCAATCTGTATAACTTTTCCACTCTGATTTCTCTATTCTGCAGAACTGAAAAAAGGTTTTAGGTATTAGTCACTAATTTCCTTATGAAAATTCCCAGCTCTCAAGCAACGGCCAAATCAAAGCTTCAGTTTAAAAACCATAATAAGATACATGTGTGCTTTTAAAAATTGAGAGATGCCATGAATGTCCTTTTAAAGTTCTGTTCCTAAATCACAGAAGTATTTTTGCAAAGAGGGACGTGGTGTGACATTTATTCACCACATTTAGATATTATTTCTTCCACACAAATATCAGTGAGGTGTCCAAAAAGCCCAATTATAGTAGGTAAATATTTCCATAAAGAACATCTGGATTTTTGGCAAAAACTTGGATGGTTTCACTGATAGTTCTTCCATTTCTCTAAGATGCTTCATGCTCTAATGGTGCAAATGCATCTATTTCGGGACTGTAGAATGCTTTTTCGTTCACCTAGAAAACAGTTCTTTTTTTATTTATTTTTGCTCATTATTATTCCAGTTCTGTTTCAAGCTTAATGGTAGTGCCAGCCTTGAGAGGCAGCTCTTTCTACATGTCACATTTTCATCCTTATGTTACCTTTTTCTCTATCTTTTGTTTTATGCATGAATAAGTGCATAAATCTTTATACGCAGTAAAATACATCATCTCAGTTAACATGTTTATATCAGTTAACATTTCTAAAACATATATAAGTTAACAGTTATAACATATAATATTATAACATATAATATATCAGTATATCAGACATTAAGTGAAATAAACCATTATATGAAGGACATGTAATGATTAACATATATTATTTCTAAGCCCTGGTTCTGCTCAACCATTGCCTGTGACTGCAGGGAGTTCATTTCTATGAAGCTGGTTCTTGACATCAACAGGGCAGAGAGATCACATGTTGAAATCTCCCTTGCCCACTCTCAACAGATAAGAATATCAAATAAAGTATAAAATATTGAAAGCCATTCCCTAAAGTATAAGATAAAACATAGAAGAAGCAAGAACACATAGCAGTGAGTGGGCTTTGAAGACCTAAGTTCACCTACAACCTAAATGGCTATCAGCGAATGAGGGGATAAAACAAATGTAGTACATCCATATAATGAAATATTATTCGGTCATAAAAATGAAATTCTGCTGTATGCAACAACATGGATGAAACTTGAGGACATTATGCTCAATGAAATAAGCCAGTCACTGAAGGACATATCTTGTATGATTCAACTCAGACATGGTATCTAAAATAGTCAAACTCAGAGAAGCAGGAAGTAGAATGGAAGTTGCCCAGGAAGTTGCAGTTATGCAAGATGAACAAGTTCTAGAGATCTACTGTATAATAATGTGTTTATAATTAACAATACTGTACTGTACATGTAAAAATGTGTTCAGGGGGTAAATCCCATGTTACATGTTCTCACCACAATAAAAAAATTCACTCACAGAATAACTTAATCCTATAAATTTCAAAATCTGGCAGCCAATAAAAGAAACATACAATTCTGGAACATAGCAGTTAAGCTCAACAACTAACCCTAACTGCACCACTTTCTCTCCCCTACGAAAGAAGACATGTTGGTGACTCCAACATTTTTTTAGAATGTTCCCTGTGGCCTCAGAATCAGGAGATGAGCAAACCGCAGGGGCATTCTTGCTTTTTTCTCTTTCTGAATCAGTATATTAAATAGTTGTGAGTTAAACTTCAATGTACATTTAATAATGCCTCAGAAGAAAGACTGGAACCTACAGATTTTTATAAGACCTACCTACCTGTTCAGCAGAGGTCTTCCCTCCTCCGCCCACCAGCATTTTTATTAGCATTTCCTCATGATCAAGAAAAGCTAATAGCCACCAGCTCTTAGCTACACAGAGCAGTTTTGTGGAAAGGGAGTGAAGAAAGCTACCCTCACTGAAGAAGAGTGAACAGACTGTCAGGAGAGAGCTACCAAATGAGAAAACTGTCTTTGTTTGTTTTGTGTTGCTATAACAGAATACCTCATACTGGGTAATGTATTGAGAACAGAAGTTTATGTGGTTCAAAGTTCTAGAGACTGGGAAGTTTAAACATGGTGTCGGCATCTGGCACGGGTCATCCCTGGTGGAAGATGGAAGGTGGAAGATGGAAAGTGGAAGACAGCATGCAAGACAGAGAGGGAAAAGGGTCCCAACTTATTCTCTTATCAGGAGCCCACTCATGCAATGACTAATGCACTCCCCAAATGACTGCATTAATTCATGTATGAGGGTGGAGCCCTTATGACCTAATCACCTCTTAGAGGCTCTATCTCTTCATACTGTTACAATGGCAATTACATTTCAATACAAGTTTTGGCAGAAACATTCAAACCATAGCAGCAACTATGTAAATATGCAACAGAAAAAAATAAATTTACTTTTAAAAGACTCTAACAATCAAAAGATTTAAAAATCTATCCTAAAATGCAAACACACATGCAAAGAAAATTCTCTACAGTTGCATTCTAAAACAAAGTAATCAGGTGAACTTGATACAATAGTACAAAAAGAAGATGATGAAACTGAGCAGGAGATAGCTTGAGAAAGGCTAGGCAGACAGACAGGTGGGTCCTTTGGCAACAATGTAGCAAACTCCCAGCAGGACTCTCAGGTTCAGCATTGATAAACAAGCTCCCCAAGAGCCTCTCAAGCTAGAACTTAAGTACTCACTGCTGGGATCGAAAAGCAATCAATTAGCTCATCTTCAAGCCCCTGCCTCCTGCCAATTGGTCCTTAATATTGACCAATCAGAACAGCTACAGCTCCCAGCTAGTGCTAGCCAATCAGCTCAGTCTTAGGGCTATGTAAGCACCAGGTTTCTGCTACAAATCAGCAACCCCTTCAGGTCCCTTCTCACTGTGGGAGCTTTCCTGTCCTCTCAATAAATCCTGCTTTCTCACTTTCCAACTGTCCGTGTCCCTTCCTCTTCCTGGGCATGAAACAAGAACCTTGACCGTGAAGAGCTGTGACCTGAAGAGCTACAGAAGATTGTCAGAGCTGAAGAGTCGTGCACCCCAGAGGTTGGCTTGTCAACTGACGGAGCTGACTGAACCAGGAGAACTGCTGAAAGGAGGTGAGACTCCGAAGCTGAGACACTCCAGCCGCTAGGCTTGCCAGTCCACTGAACCAGCAACGCTTTCAGGGCCTGGCTTGTCAGCCCATAAGAGCCAGCACTCCAGGGGCTAGGCTTGCCAGCCTACTGAACCAGCAACGAATGCTCTCAGGGCTTGGCTTACCAGCTCATTAGAGCCAACGCTTCTGGGGTTAGGCTTACAAGCCCCTTTTGGGGGCTTGACTGGTTGACTCATTGAGCTGTCACTCTAGAAGCCCAGGCTGACCTGAAAAATCTGTATCAAAATTGAATGAATTGCATCATACCTGGAAGTAAATATTTGCTGAATAAACGTTTAGTACTTCAGACCTAATGAAACACATTTAGAGTCTCAAAATTGTTACACAATAAAAATATGTATTAGAAACACCACTGTATAAATTAGACACCATTACTACCTGAATTATACACACAGAGGAAAGGCTCAAAATAATCCTGGTGAATGAATATATCCAAGTGGGAGCCCCCCCCAAAATGAAATTTATTTATTTAAAAATGTGTATTTATTCTTACATGTTTAAACTTTGGTCACCTTCAAAGTACTCTCTGTCTGATGGAATATATCTATCAAGACGATTCATTTTCTACTGCTCCAAAGTTTTTGAACTCGTCAATTTTGATGCCTTTTAGAGCTTCTGCAGTTTCTGTTTCACCTCTTCCACATTGACAAAATGTTTCCTTTTGAGAACTTTTTTTCAACCAGGAAAACAAAAAGTCGTTCAGGGCAATATTAGGTGAATAGGAAGGGTAGGGCACAAGAGTGCCATTTTTGATCAAAAATTACTGAACACTCAGTACAGTGTGGGCAGGTGTTTTCGTAAATCACCCATCATGAAATAGACAAAAGCATTGAAAGAATCTCCAAAAAAAAAAAAAGAAATTCTCTGAAGCTGAATGCAGTCTCTCACAATGGTGCTAGCTGGCGTACTGATGCCAATGGGTTCCTAAAACACTTACCTAGTAGGAGAAGACTGTTCTACAAGGGGCCCACCCTACAAAAAATAAGTCTGGGTTTTTGGGCCCCCCTCATATATGACAAAAGTAAGGAAATAGATTAAAGCTAATAGATGTGAAGACTGGAAAGATGACGCAGCAAAAAGCTAGTTGGCAATAAAGCCAACTGGAAGTAGAGAATCAAACAGAGGGAGCAGATTATATAGACAAATATTTATTTAATTTTCTTATTATGAAAATTTAATAGAGCACACAAAAGTGAGACATAGCCTTGTCAAGCTGTTTTAATTCAGGGATAAAGAAAGAACTCTTCAGTATTCCACGGAGAAAAAACAAACACACTTTAAGGAGAAAATCAAGGAGATGCATGGATGATGGCACAGTCAAACATGCCGTGGGAGCCATCAACACAGGCAGAGACAGTGGGGATCAAACGACTTTTCTTTAGGCAGCTGTGAGCTGTAGAGGCAAATCTTTCTCCCAGCCAACCTCTCCTTAGATCTCAGTGGCAGGACTGTGTCAATGCCCACTTGTGATTGACAAGAAACAGAGTTGCCAAGATAGAGCAGTCATAACTTACCCCTTGGTGCTATATATGCTGTCATCTCTATAAAACTTGGCTTCTGTTAACAAAGAAGGAAGAAGAGTGGCTGGTGAGTTAACACACAGGATCTGTCTGCCCTGTGGCCTTCTGAGGACTGACCTCAGGGACTGAGTCATTCCCTGCACTATACCAGCATGTCTTCTCTGTCCTGGCGTCATCATGGTGAGCTCCTCTAACCAACCATCCCCTGGCTATCTCCAAGAATGCCTGCATAAAACCAAGCAAAGAGCTTAGCTTTTATTCGTGTCACAGTGAAAATGAAAACACAAACTTAGAGGAACTAGGTTGAACCTGAGGTTATTCTGTGATTCTTAACTAACTTGGCTTCAACAGAGTGACTTCAGAAGTTTTCAACCTACAGGCCATGCTCTTCGCTCCCCAGCAAGTGTCCTGCTGGTGCTCCTAGAACACAATGTCTCTTCTTGTTGGTGACAAATAGGAAGGCTGTGAATAAGGATGATGCAAACTGTGAATCTCACACAAAAATGCTTCCTCTTCTACACGTACCCAAGGGCGGCTTTGGTCACACCATGCCTGATGCGAGGCCTGCTGTCTGTCTCTTGGGTAGTATTCTTATGCTCCAATGCTGCCATTTCTGTGTTGTCTATTTTCCCAACAGTCTGTAATAAGGGACCACAAAATTTTTCTGTCATTACCAGCATCAAATTTCCCCTGAATTTATCCAGATTCTCACAGCAGACTTCCTATTCTAGTAGTGACCATGCCATTAAGGTTGTATTAGAAGCAGTGAGTGTAGATATTATGTATTGCTGAAAACAGAGTTTGTGACATGGGCACCCTTGAGAAAAACTGCACAAAATAAAATTTAAAAAAATCATGACGTAAAAATGATGAAATATTAGATACAAACTGAAAAATAACAGGAAAATGAATAAAGCAAACAAAACACTCAAAGGCTGATCAACACTTAGACATTTTCTGGTGAAGTTATTTATCTTCAAGAGAAAGGATAGGATTATAAGATGAGCAAGCAGAAGCAGTAATCTCTCGTGCAAAGGAGAAATTCAAGTTGACTCAGTTTTCCCAAATCCTTAGAAGATAAGGAGGAATGGAAAGTGTGCCCAGAACCCACCAGTGTGTCAAACTTGAGCTAAGGAACTATATCAACTACAGTTATGGAAGTGAAAGTAGAAGCTAAAGACCTTGACGTGTAAAAATAATAACATTGCTAACAAAACTGGGAAATGCAAGCAATTTAGTTGGCCTGATTTCCTCATATTTCAAAGTATTTCCCCATTATTAATAAACAGGGCCCAAGAAAGAAAGAAGAGAATGGAAGAGAAAGAAGGGAAGAACTTGATCCATATCTATAAGCATGAAAGGACAACAATTTAAATAGATAGATAGATATGATAGATGATGATGATGATGATGAAGATAGATAGATAGACAGACAGACATACAAATAGGAAATTGTGTAAATGAAAAAAGCAAAGTGCAGAGCAATAGCCATAGCATGATCTCATTTTTGTAAAAAGAAAATTAGATTTCATATACACACAGAAATGGGTCTGGAACAATACACAACAAATGGTGTCAAACTGCTTACAGTTGCTAACTTTAGAAATTGGAATTAGGACGTTATGCAAAATAAAACATGTTCACATTTAACTTGATAGACTTATACCTTTATATACCTATGAACTTTTTCAGCCTAAACGTCCAAGGTTAAGCACCCTCCTTTGTTCCATGTGTCTACCATTGAACCCTGTAAGTCTTGTCTCTCAATTTGTGATTCACCTTCCCTTGTAGGCAGCCATGCTGGCAGGGCTAAATGCATCCATCTTTGTACTGATGTGCTTTTAATTCTTGGAAACAGGATTGTTACACAGGCTGCTCCTCTGTTTTAGGGCCCAGCACTTGCCTCTCTTCTTCTCCATGCTGCGGGTACACAGCTGCCGGCCGCCTCATCACCCATGGTGCTCCTCCACTTTATGTGGCCAGTCCACTGTCCAGGAACAGACATGCAAGTCCCCTAGATCCCTCCTTCCTTGAATCATGCCACAGAACAGCCTCACACCTGCTTCCTTACGGAGTGAGTGGTGAGTTATTTAGTCTAGAAGCCCAGGAGCAGAATTGCCGTGTAATGAGTACATGCAGATTTAACTTACCTAGGCACTGGCAGACATTTCACATGTATAGAAAAATACTAAAAAGAGGCCTCTCCCTCTTGGAGATTGCCCACACTCCCCTCTCTCAAGTATGTACTTTCAGTTCAAATTAAAGGTCCTTCCTTACAAAAGAAAGAAGGAAGGAAGAAAGAAAGGGGGGAAAGAGAGAGAGAAAGAAAGAAAGAAAGAAAGAAAGAAAGAAAGAAAGAAAGAAAGAAAGAAAGAAAGAAAGATTAAAAATAACATGAATATTTTTTCAACTTCTGGCAAACAAAAAAAAAAGGATTTTTTTTTGTTTTTAACAAGGCTATCACTCGCTCTTTACTACAAAGCAGTCTTACCAGATATTAGAAAAATGAAAACTTTCTCTAGTGAAAGTTTTAGAAAAGTTTCATAGTTTTAGAAAAGGCCTGTAATCCCGTGCCTTTGGGAGGCCGAGGTGAATGGATTTCCCGAGCCCGCGGGTTCAAGACCTGCCTGGGCAGGCGAGACCTCATCTCTACAATAAAATCAAAAAAATTAGCCGGGCGTGGT